>NC_057389.1:41728553-41927932 GCF_019320065.1 Cervus canadensis | reverse complement strand
CCTGACTGAGCCACCAAGGATGAAATTCTTGGAGTTCTCCAGCCCTGGGTGTTACTGCTAACTCATCGCTTGTGGGGAAGTTAATGTCTGAGGCTTTAGAACACTTGTATGCTCTTGCCTAGTTAGTCGGAACTGGAATGAAGTTGTCCAGTTACTGGGAAATTCTCACGGACAGGAGCAAGACAACTTGTTTCCTAACAGAGAGTTTCAGGCTGAAAAATAATTCAAAATGAGTTTAGGGAAATTCCTGGGAGGCAGAGCCATATCCGGTGGGTCATGAAAGTCCCAAATGTTTGGGGAAATATCCTTCATGGGATCAATATCCTTGATGGAGTTTTGGGGGTGAGGGATGGTAGGGAGGGTAACCAAGTTTTACGTTACCCCCATTTTGGGTTGGCAGGCTGGCTGGCCAGAAGGTCTGACCTTACAAGGCATTTCTAATATTAGTTTAAATGTTTGTAGCAATAGTGCCAGACACTCTTGCAAGCATTTTGCATCTATTAACCCCTAACTCCTTGATCCTTGTAATAGTTCTACAACATGGGGAAACTGAGGTTGGAGTATGCCAGCTACTGTGCAAACAACCCCACATCTCACCAGCTTAAGATACTTAGTAGGTCAGGACCTAATGTGTTGGGTGGGTGACTTAGGATCCACCAAAAGTCATTCAGGGCTGCCCAGGACTCCCCATCTTGCTGGGTTGCCACCTTGACAGTCTCAGCGGAAATGTTGCTGTTTCTGAGAGATCTTCCTACATCACCTTGCCTGAAGCACCATGTTCTTCCTTTACTGAGTGACTGAACTGAACTCAACTGAACAACAAAAGACAGAAAGTAGGGGTGAAAATGACTTCCTCAAGACATGTGTGTGTGGCCAGTTGCAGTTGGCTGAGACCAGTGCCTCCCATCAATGGCTCAGAGGGGAGCTGCTTCCTGCCGGCTGTGGGGGAGGGGAATCAGCTGGATGTGAAAAGAGGCATAGCCTTCCTGGTTAGCTGCAGGGAGGGGAGGAAGCCAAGGCCCAGAGTCTCCGTGTGCAGAGGCTGGGAGACAGACCCACATGACCTGAAGGCTGACATCAGGACTGTTTCTCTCCCTTGGGTGTGTCCCTGACGTTGCACTGATCTTGCTCTTGCTAGAGAGCAGGTTTTTAATCCATGCTGGTACCACTGGTGCCTGGTACAGAGCCCTGCGCCCAAGGCTCGTTCATTCAGGAACACCAGGAGTAAGGTTGAGTAAGCATGGGGCAGCCCACACCCTCCCAGGAGTTTGGACTTTGTTCTGTAGGCTATGAGGGACTCCTTTGATGGTTTGACCTACACAATAGCTGGAGGGCTGTGTGGCTGCACTTATAGGCTGAGAAAGCCTTAGAGAAGCAGGTTTTTAGTCATTCTTGAAATCCACCAGCCCTGAGAAATAGGAGGGGGAGCTGGGTGGGGCAGGAAGAATCACTGCAAAGAGAGGCTTTGAGAAGAAAAAAGAAACAAGTTTGGGGACCAATGGAATGTGGAAGTGGGCAGCAGCTACAAACCCACTTGTCTGAAAGGATGAAGCAGCCGGCCTTGAGAGTGTCTGGCCAGAGGTGAGGCGGCAGGGAGTGGTGGGGATTGTGGCAAAACACACGGCAGGCCCCTTGCATGGGAGACAGCTGCAACTCAGCACCAGCTGCCTGTTACATGTGAGAATCAGGCCCAGGGTTGCCAGGTTTTCAGGTTTTATGTATGAGATCACCATGTTTTCAATATTGGCAGCTACTCTATAATATATAAAATAAATAAAACTTCACGGGCCAAATAGGATATATCAGTGGGCCAGATACAGCACCCCGCCCCCACCCCCCAGGTTGCCGGTTTGAGACCTGGGTGTGTGTGTGGGTTGGGAATGGGGTGAGGAGGGGAGAGAAGGCTCAAGGACACTGAGATTTCCAGGCCAAGTCACTGGGAGAATGGTGGCCTTTCACACTGTAATTAGGAAGTCTGGAGGCGAAGTCTGTGGGGAAGGACTGAAACAGGAGGGAAGCAGGTAGGGTACAACCTTTGAAAGAATGATATAGGCTGAGGATGCAGCATAAACTGATTAGAATTGAATGGGTCCATGATGGCAGAGAAGTCAACTCCTCAGGATACGCTCACTGTAACACATCAGCAAGCTAAATTACATACCCAGAGGCGCCATGACAGTTCTAAGACCAGCCATCAAAGACCAAAAAGTGAACAGTGGCCCAATTCCTGGAAATCTCTGCCCCTTCCCCCAAACAGTTGGAATAATCCTTCCACTCATTAGCTTGTGAAATTACCCAGCCGATAGAAGCTAACTTACCTCATTTTGCAACTGCATTCACTGTCTGGGACAGCCCTCACTCTTGTCTGTGAAGTGTGTTTCTCCCCATGAAAAGGCAAAAAGATATGACACTGGAAGATGAGCCCCCCAGGTTGGTAGGTATCCAATGTGCTACTGGGGAAGAGCAGAGAAATTCCAGAAGAAGTGAAGAGGCTTAGCCAAAGCAGAAACAATGCCTAGTTGAAGATGTGTCTGGTGGTAAAAGTAAGGTCTGGTGCTGTAAAGAACAGTATTGCATAGGAATCTGGGATGTTAGGTCCATGAATCAGGGTAAATTGGATGTGGTCAAACAGGAGATGGCAAGAGTGAACATTGACATTTTAAGAATCAGTGAACTGAAATGGACGGGAACGGGCAAATTTAATCCAGATGACCATTATATCTACTATTGTGAGCAAGAATCTCTTAGAAGGAATGGAGTAGCCTTCATAGTCAACAAAAGAGTCGAAAATGCAGTACTTGGGTGCAGTCTCAAAAACGACAGAATGATCTCGTTTGTTTCCAAGGCAAACCATTCAACATGTCAAGTCTATGCCGCAAGAAGCTGAAACTTAACAGTTCTATGAAGATCTACAAGACCTTATAGAACTAACACCAAATAAAGATGTCCTTTTCATCACAGGGGACTAGAATGCAAAAGTAGGAAGTCAAGAGATACCTGGAGTAACAGGCAAGTTTGACCTTGGAGAACAAAATGAAGCAAAGCGAAGGCTAACAGAGTTCTGCCAGAGAATGCACTGGTCATAGCAAACACCCTCTTCCAACAACAGGAGAGACGACTCTATATGTGGACATCACCAGATAGTCAATATCTAAATCAGATTGACTATGTTCTCTGCAACCAAAGATGGAGAAGCTCTATGTAGTCAGGAAAAGCAAGACCAGGAGCTGACTATGGCTCAGATCATGAAAACCTTATTGCAAAATTCAGACTTAAAGTGAAGAAAATGGGCTTCCCTGGTAGCTCAGCTGGTTAAGAATCCACCTGCAATGCAAGAGGCCCTGGTTCAGTTCCTGGGTCAGGAAGATCCCCTGGAGAAGGGATAGGCTACCCACTCCAGTATTCTTGGGCTTCCCTGGTGACTCAGATGGTAAAGAATTCACCTGCAATGCAGGAGACCTGGGTTCAGTCCCTGATTCGGGAAGATCCCTGGAGGGGGGCATGGCAACCCACTCTAGTATTCTTGCTTAGAGAATCCCCGTGGACAGAGGAGCCTGGCAGGCTGTAGTCCATGGGGTCGCAAAGAGTCGTACACGACTGAGTGACTAAGCACAACACAGGGGAAACCACTTGGCCATTCAGGTATGACCTAAATCAAATCCCTTATGATTATACAGTGGAAGTGACAAATAGATTCAAGGGATTAGATCTGACAGAGTGCTTGAAGGATTATGAGAGGTTCATAACATTGTACAGGAGATGGTGACCGAAACCATCCCCAGGAAAAAGAAATGCAAGGCAAAACTGTTGTCTGAGAGGCCTTACAAATAGCTGAGAAAAGAAGAGAAGCGAAAAGCAAAGGAAAAAGGGAAAGATATACCCAACTGAATGAGGAGTTCCAGAAAATAGCAAGGAGAAATAAGAAAGTCTTCTTAAGTGAACAATGCAGAGAAATAGAGGAAAACAACAGAATGGGAAAGACTAGAAATCTCTTCAAGAGAATTAGAGACACCAAGGGAACATTTCATGCAAAGATGGCACAATAAAGGACAGAAACAATAAGGACCTAACAGAAGCAGAAGAGAATAAGAAGACGTGGCAAGAATACACAGAAGAACTGTACAAAAATGGTCTTAATGACCCAGATAACCATGATATTGTGGTCACTCACCTAGACCAAGACACTCTGAAGTGTGAAGTCAAGTGGGCCTTAGGGCATATTACTGTGAACAAAGCTATTGGAGGTGATGGAATTCCAGCTGAGCTATTTCAAATTCTAAAAGATGGTGCTGTTAAAGTGCTGCACTCAATATACCAGC
The DNA here is from genome assembly GCF_019320065.1 of Cervus canadensis. Classification (NCBI taxonomy): domain Eukaryota; kingdom Metazoa; phylum Chordata; class Mammalia; order Artiodactyla; family Cervidae; genus Cervus; species Cervus canadensis. The sequence continues at coordinate 41,923,613 of NC_057389.1, read as the reverse complement.
AAATTTGAAAAACTCAGCAGTGGCCACAGGACTGGAAAAGGCCAGTCTTATTCCAATCCCAAAGAAAGGCAATGCCAAAGAATGTTCAAACTACTGCACAATTGCACTCATTTCACATGCTTGCAAAGTAATGCTCAACATCCTCCAAGCTAGGCTTCAGCAGTACACGAATCAAGAACTTCCAGATGTTCAAGCTGGATTTAGAAAAGGCATAAGAACCAGAGATCAAACTCCCAACATCTGTTAGATCATAGGAAAAGCAAAAGAATTCCAGAAAAACTTCTGCTTCTTTGACTACACTAAAACCTTTGTGTGGGTCACAACAAACTGTGGAAAATTCTTAAAGAGATGGGAATACCAGACCACCTGACCTGCCTCCTAAGAAATTGTATGCAGGTCAAGAAGCAACTGTTAGAACTGGACATGGAAAAATGGACTGGTTCAAAAATTGGGAAAGGAGTACGTCAAAGTAATGTATTATCACCCTGCTTATTTAACTTACATGGAGAGTACATCATAAGAAATGCTGGGTGAATCACAACCTGGAATCAAGATTGCCAGGAGAACTATCAGTAACCTCAGATATGCAGATGATACCACTCTAATGGCCGAAAGTGAAGAGGAACTAAAGAGCCTCTTGATGAAGGTGAAAAAGGAGAGTGAAAAAGCTGGTTTAAAACTCAACGTTCAGAAAGCTAAGATCATGGCATCCGGTCCCATCACTTCATGGCAAATAGATGGGAAAACAATGGAAACAATGACAGACTTTATTTTCTTGAGCTCCAAAATTACTGTGGATGGTGACTGCTGCCATGAAATTAGAAGACACTTGCTCCTTGGAAGAAAAGCTATGACAGACCTAGACAGCATATTAAAAAGCAGAGACATCACTTTTCCTACAAAGGAAAAATGGTTTTTCCAGTAGTCATGTATGGATATGAAATTTGGACCATAAAGAAGGCTGAGTACCTCAGAATTGATACTTTGGAACTGTGGTGCTGGAGAAGACTCTTGAGAGTCCTTTGTACTGCAGGGAGATCAAATTGGGCAATCCTAAAGGAAATCAACCCTGAATATTCATTGGAAGGACTGATGCTGAAGCTCTAATACTTTGGCCACCTGATGCAAAGGACCAACTTATTGGAAAAGACCCTGATGCTGGAAAAGATTGAAGGCAGGAGGTGAAGGGAATGACAGAGGATGAGATGATTGGATGACATCATAGACTCAGTGGACATGAGTTTGAGCAAACTCCGGGAGATGGTGATGGACCAGGAATCCTGGCATGTTACAGTCATGGTGTCACAAAGAGTGGAACACGGCTTAGTGACTGAACAACAGCAATAACACATCAGCAAGGTAAATCACACACCCAGAGGCACCATTACAGTTCTAAGACCAAAAAGTGGGTGGTGGCCCCGTTCCTGGAAATCTTCACTCCTTGCCCCAAACAGCTGGAATAATCCTTCCACTCATTAGCCTATGAAATTACCCAGCACATAAAAGCTGACCCCACCACATTTTGAGGCTGCACTCACCCTCTGGGATGGCCTGCACTCTTGTCTGTGAAATGTGTTTCTCTCTAAATAAATCCACTTCTTACCCATCACTTTATCTCTCACTGAATACTTTCTGCAACGAGACATCAAGAATTGAACTTCATTACATCCTGAAACCAGGTCTGTGATCTTAGTTGAAAGATCATGGGTTTTGGCTGGATTCGAGTCCTGGCCACATGGGTTCAAATACCAGTCTGAGGCCAACGTTTTCAAGATGATGGTGAAGTGCTGTGGACGTCAAATGACACAGGAGGACTCAGACTGGCAAAAGGAGTTTTTATGTGGAAACAGCTGGATCACCCGGGTCATTGGTTAGAGACTGGAGGGAGGGCCTGTGAGTGTGGTTATTTGGTGATGGGTATGGCAGTGATCTCTCTGGGACCTTTTATAAGAGGATCATTCTGTTTTGGATTTGGCAGAAGGTTTATTTATGATTTGCACCCTGCTATGTGTTCATTGGAGGGACAGATGCTGAGGCTGAAACTCCAGTGCTTTGGCCACCTCATGCGAAGAGTTGACTCATTGGAAAAGACCCTGATGCTGGGAGGGATTGGGGGCAGGAGGAGAAGGGGACGACAGAGGATGAGATCGCTGGATGGCATCACCGACTCGATGGGAATGAGTTTGGGTAAACTCCGGGAGTTGGTGATGGTCAGGGAGGCCTGGCATGCTGTAATTCATGGGGTCGCAAAGAATCAGACACGACTGAGCGACTGAACTAAACTGAACTGAGGAGTCAAAGGGGGCTTCCTGGGTGGCTCAGTGGTAAAGAATCTGCTTCCCAATGCAGGAAATGTGAGTTTGATCCCTGAGTGGGGAAGATCCCCTGGAGAAGGAAATGGCAACTCACTCCAGTGTTCTTGCCTGGCGAATCCCATGGGCAGAGGAGCCTAGCCGGCTAGAATCCGTGGGGTCACAGAGAGTTAGATATGACTTAGCGACTAAACAACAACGAGGTGAACGTAAGAATGCTATGTTACAGCCTTTGAGACACAGGTTCAAATCCTGGCTCAGCCCCTGGCTGTCCAGTACCTTGGGTGGAGTCTCTCCAGGGGCCCCCCTTTCCAGGATCTCCATCCCATGTGGATGATAATATTGGCTTTGACGGGTTGGGAGGAGGTGTCCCCAGCTCCCTCCCCAGGTCCCCCTGCCCCACATAGAGTACTCAAATAGTTGTTTTCTGGCAACCCTCATTCCCCAGGACCCCGGCGTCCTCTCCTGGAACAACGGGCTCGGATGGGGTGCACACAGGGTCCTTCCTGGTTCCCTTCATCCCGTCTAGGCCTCATGAATTTCCCCCTCCCCCAGTGGGGCTGCCCCCTCAGCCACCTAGAGCCATGGCTCACCCTCAACATCCAGAAGAAACTTCTTTTACTGCTGGGGACTCAGCGCCCCCGGGAGGGGTCCTGAGGAACAGTGAGTGGCCCCCTGGTTCAGGGCAGCTGGAGAACATCCTGAGGCTGTGGACACCGATTCCGGGTTAGTTTTGTGTGACAAGGGCCCTGTCTTCATGGAGCTTCTAGCCTCTGGCAGGATGGAAGCTGCCACAGGCTACTCAGGACTATCACCAGATGACAGTGTTTGTGGTAACATTTATTGAGTACTTATTGGGTTGGCCAAAAGATTCATTTGCTTTTTTTTTCTGGAAGATGGCTCTAGTAGTGTTTAGTTGTCTTTGACTTCATTCGAAACAATTCTGTTAGATTGCATTGTGACCACTCTCATATCAACGTGCATTAAAAAAAAAAGCTTATCAAAACTGGTGAACATTTGCTTAGATGTTTTAATATTGAAAATGGAGGGGGGAGCAACATTTTTGGCATACTTTGCTTTATTATTTCAGAAAAGGTAAAAACAAAACTGAAAAGCAAAGAAAGTTTTTGTGCAATGTATGGAGAAGTTGCTGTGATGGATTGAACATGCCAAAAGTGGTTTGTGAAGTTTCGTGTTGGTGATTTCTCACTAGATGATGCTCCGGTTGGGTAGACCAGATGAAGTTGATAGCGATCAAATCGCGACATTAATTGAAAACAATCAATGTTACACCACATAGGAAATAGCTGACATACTCAAAATATCCAAAGCAAGCCTTGAAAATCATTTGCACCGAGCTTAGTTATATTAATCAATTTGATATTTGGGTTCCACATAAGTTAAGTGAAAAAACCCTTTTTGACCATATTTACACATGCAGTTCTCTACTTATTAATAATGTACCAAAGATGTTCCATTTTTAAGATGAATTTTGACAGGCAATGAAAAGTGGATACTGTATAATAATGTGGAAAGGAAGAGATCGAGGGGCAAGTAATATGAACCCCCCTCCACACCAAAGGTCGGTCTTCTTCCAGAGGAGGTGATATTGTGTATAGGTGGGACTGGAAGGGAGTCCTCTATTATGAGCTCCTTCCAGGAAACCAAATGATTAACTCAAATAAGTACTGCTTCCAATTAGACCAGCTGAAAGCAGAACTCAAAGAAAAGCATCTGGAATCAGTCAACAGAAAACACATAATTCTCCACCATGTTTCTTTGATGACAAGGCAAACACTTACAGCTTGACTGGGAAGTTCTGATTCATCACACTGTAATTTACCAGACATTGCACTTTCAGATTTCCATTCATTGTGGTCTTTACAAAATTCTCTTACTGGAAAAAAAATTTAATTCCTTGGAAGACTGTAAAAGGCACCAGGAACAGTTCTTTGTTCAAAAAGAAAGTTTTGGAAAGATGGAATTGTGAAGTCACCTGAAAAATGGCAGAAGGTAGTGAATACTTTTGAACTGTGGTATTGGAGAAGATTCTTGAAGGAGATCAAACCAGTAAGTCCTAAAGGAAATCAGTCCTGAATATTCATCGAAAGGACTGATGCTGAAGCTGAAGCTCCAATGCTTTGGCCACCGGATATGAAGAACTGACTCACTGGAAAAGACCCTGATGATGGGAAAGATTGAAGGCAGGAGGAGAAGAGGACAACAGAGGATGAGATGGTTGGATGGCATCACCCCCTTGATGGACATGAGCTTGAACAAGCTTCGGAATTTGGTGATGGACAGGGAAGCCTGGTGTGCTGCAGTCCATGGGGTCGCAAAGAGCTGGACATGACTGAGCAACTGAACTGAACTGAGTGGATACTTAAGTCCCACGACAATACACTAAGGATTGTTCTCTTATGATGCCCACTTCACAGATCAGTAAACTGAGACTCAGTTAAGTAGCTTGCTCCCCTTCCTTCTTGGGTTGCAGAAGCTGGGCCCCCCTGACTCTCAGGATACCTCACTGTTTAGCTCTAGAGAGCTAAGCACATGGATTATTAGGAGCATTGTGGACAAAGTGGATTCAAGCTGAGATCCAGTGGAGGGAGAAAATACTTGAAAGGAACAGCCAGGTGCACAAGAGAGCCTTGTCTTCTGTGCCCACATTCTGTGCACTGGGGAGTATTTCTCAGCTGTCAGCAGTCACCCACTGCATCCCTGAACCCAAGATAAGTCCTAGTGCTGCATCAGTACCAGGTGATGTTGGTAAATACCCTACACACTTGAGCTCATGACTTCCTCTGGCAGCTCCAGTAGACAGACACACTTTTTATCATTCCCCTTTTATGACTTTGAGCTTCCCAGCTGGCTCAGACAGTAAAGAATCTGCCTGCAATGCAAGAGACCCAGGTTCAATCCCTGGGTCAGGAAGATCCCCTGGAGAAGGAAATGGCAACCCATGCCAGTCTTCTTGCCTGGGAAATCCTATGAACAGAGGAGCCTGGCCAGCTACAGTCCATGGGGTTGTAAAAAAGTTGGACACAACTTAGCAACTAAACAGCAGCAACCACACGATGGACTTCTGAGTCAAAGAAAGGAACCAAATGAACTACAGACACAGGCAACACTGCGGATGAACAAAAGAAGCAGACACACACTCTCTTGGTTCATTTATGTAAATTTCTAGTGCAGGCAGAACTAATCTATAGTGACAGAATGCAAATCAGTGATTACCTGGGCCAGGGGTTGACTGGAGGAAAGCACACACAGGGAACTTTCTGGGAATGGCTTGTGTCTTAATCCCAGCGGTAGTTACAGGACAGATATTGTTAAAACTTATCAAACCGTACACTAAGACCTATGCCATCTACGAGATGCAAGTTACACTTTAAGTAATCAAGTAAGTAAGCAGATGCCTCCACCCCAGCCCTGGCAACTCAGAGTCAGCAGTCTTGGGTGGGGTCCAGGGGTACCTGCCACAGACAGCCTCAGCCCTGGGTGGGCACCCCAGACTCTCATTGCTAAAGTCTCTTCTGGCCAGGACAGTTGAGTCTTAGAAGATGTCGAGCATTTACTATTGGTCTGTTTCTAAGCATAAACCTAACTCGGGTCAAAGTCTGGTCCTGGGGCTGACTCCTGATAGTTGGCAAGACCAGCTCTAAGCCGTGCACAAAGCACCCTCAGTCGCCGGGCTGATCCTGGCTGTGTGCCAGGCATCACAGGGTCTGCCGTGCGGGGGCAAGAGGGTGGGACTCCTGCACAGGGCTGCGGACATCTGCCTGGTGCTCCAGGCCAAGCAACTTGGCTCATGATCCCACCTGGGCTGGTGATCTGTTTCACCATAGATAGTATACATGCTGTTCTTTTGAAACATCCACCCTCACCTTCTCCCACAGAGTTCAAAAGTCTGTTCTGTATTTCTGTGTCTCTTTTTCTGTTTTGCATATAGGGTTATCGTTACCATCTTTCTAGATTCCATATATATGTGTTAGTATGCTGTAATGTTCTTTATCTTTCTGGCTTACTTCACTCTGTATAAGGGGCTCCAGTTTCATCCATCTCATTAGGACTGATTCAAATGAATTCTTTTTAACGGCTGAGTAATATTCCATGGTGTGTATGTACCACAGCTTCCTTATCCATTCATCTGCTGATGGGCATCTAGGTTGCTTCCATGTCCTGGCTATTATAAACAGTGCTGCGATGACATTGGGGTGCATGTGTCTCTTTCAGATCTGGTTTCCTTGGTGTGTATGCCCAGAAGTGGGATTGCTGGGTCATATGGCAGTTCTATTTCCAGTTTTTTTTAAGGAATCTCCCACTGTTTCCATAGTGGCTGTACTAGTTGCATTCCCACCAACAGTGGTAAGAGGGTTCCTTTTTCTCCACAGCCTCTCCAGCATTTATGGCTTGTAGACTTTTGGATAGCAGCCATCCTGACTGGCGTGTAATGGTACCTCATTGTGGTTTTGATTTGCATTTCTCTAATAATGAGTGATGTTGAGCATCTTTTCATGTGTTTGTTAGCCATCTGTATGTCTTCTTTGGAGAAATGTCTGTTTAGTTCTTTGGCCCATTTTTTGATTGGGTCATTTATTTTTCTGGAATTGAGCTGCAGGAGTTGCTTGTATATTTTTGATATTAATCCTTTGTCCGTTTCTTCATTTGCGATTATTTTCTCCCAATCTGAGGGCTGTCTTTTCACTTATTATAGTTTCTTTTGTAGTGCAAAAGCTTTTAAGTTTCATTAGATCCCATTTGTTTAAGTTTTGCTTTTATTTCCAATATTCTGGAGGTGGTCATAGAGATCTTGCTGTGATTTATGTTGAGAGTGGTTTTGCCTATGTTCTCCTGCTAGGAGTTTTATAGTTTCTGGTCTTACATTTAGATCTTTAATACCATTTTGGAGTTTATTTTTGTGTATGGTGTTAGAAAGTGTTCTAGTTTCATTCTTTTGCAAGTGGTTGACCAGTTTTCCCAGCACCACTTGTTAAAGAGGTTGTCTTTTTTCCATTGTATATCCTTGCCTCCTTTGTCAAAGATAAGGTGTCCATAGGTTCGTGGATTTATCTCTGGGCTTTCTTTTCTGTTCCATTGGTCTATATTTCTGTCTTTGTGGAAACACTACTTTTATTTGCACTGGGAAATCAGAAAATTTGCACAACTTTCCTTACTGCAGTGGTCTGGAACTGAACCCACAATATCTATTAGATTCTTTTCCTGCACTCCAAGGACTTGATTCATATAGAGGATTGTTAGGAAACACTTTCTAGAAGCTGGGTTGTTGTTGTTTAGTTGGTAAGTTATGTCCGACCCTTTTGTGACCTCGATGGACTGTAGTCCACCAGGCTCCTTTTCTCCATGGGATTTCCCAAGTAAGAGTACTGTGGTGGGTTGCTGTTTCCTTCTCCAGGGGATTTTCCTGGCCCAGGAATCAAACCTGTGTCTCCTGTTATTGGCAGGCAAGTTCTTTACCACTGAGCCAATCAGTTCAGTTCAGTCCAGTTCAGTCGCTCAGTCACGTCTGACTCTTTGTGACCCCATGAATCACAGCACACCAGGCTTCCCTGTCCATCACCAACTCTCGGAGTCTACCCAAACCCATGTCCATCGAGTCAGTGATGCCATCCAGCCATCTCATCCTCTGTCGTCCCCTTCTCCTCCTGCCCCCAATCCCTCCCAGCATCAGGGTCTTTTCCAATGAGTCAACTCTTCGCATGAGGTGGCCAAAGTATTGGAGTTTCAGCTTCAACATCAGTCCTTCCAATGAACACCTAGGACTGATCTGCTTTAGGATGGACTGGTTGGATCTCCTTGCAGTCCAAGGAACTCTCAAGTGTCTTCTCCAACACCAGAGTTCAAAAACATCAATTCTTTGGCACTCAGCTTTCTTCACCATCCAACTCTCACATCCATACATGACTACTGGAAAAACCATAGCCTTGACTAGACGGACCTTTGTAAATCAATGATATTAAACATTCCCTCACATCCTACACAAAAATAAACTGAAAATGGCTTAAAGACTTAAATGTAATATACAACACCATAAAACTCCTAGAATAACATAGACAAAGCATTTTCTGGCGTAAATTATAGCAGTGTTTCTTAGGTCAATATTCCAAGGAAATAGAAACGAAAGCAAAAATATACCAATGGGATTTAGTCAAAATTACTAACTTTTGCACCACAAAGGAAGCCATAAACCAAATGAGAAGACAACCCACACAAAGGGAGAAAGTATTTGCAAACAATGGAACCAACAGGTGCTTAATTTCCAAAATATACAAACAGCTAATAGAACTCAATAACAAACAAAACAACTAAACCAAAAAAGGGGCAGAAGACCTAATTAGACATTTCTCCAAAGAATACATACAGATGACCAATAGACACAGGAAAATATGCTCACTTCACCAATCATTATAGAAATGCAAACCAAAACTATAATGACATATCACCTCACATTGGGTGCAATGGCCATAATTCATAAGTCATCATTCATGAGATATACATATTTGAATGCAGAGTTCCAAAGAATAGCAAGGAGAAATAAGAAAGCCCTCCTCAGTGATCAGTGGAAAGAAATAGGAAAACAATAGAATGGGAAAGACTAGTGATCTCGTCAAGAAAACTAGAGATACCAAGGGAACATTTCATGCAAAGATGGGCACAGTAAAGGACAGAAATGGTATGGACCTAAAAGAAGTAGAAGATATTAAGAAGAGGTGGAACCTTCAGAATGGGAGAAAATAATAGCAAACGAAGCAACTGACAAAGAATTAATCTCAAGAATATACAAGCAACTCCTGAAGCTCAATTCCAGAAAAATAAATAACCCAATCAAAAAATGGGCCAAAGAACTAAATAGACAGTTCTCCAAAGAAGACATACAGATGGCTAACAAACACATGAAAAGATGCTCAACATCACTCATTATCAGAGAAATGCAAATCTAAACCACAATGAGGTACCATCTCACACTGCTCAGAATGGCTGCTATCCAAAAATCTACAAACAATAAATGGTTGAGAGGGTGTGGAGAAAAGGGAACCCTCTTACACTATTGGTGGGAACGCAAACTAGTACAGTCACTATGGAGAACAGTGTGGAGATTCCTTAAAAAACTGGAAATAGAACTGCCATACAACCCAGCAATCCCACTGCTGGGCATATACACCGAGGAAACCAGAATTGAAAGAGACATGTGTACCCCAATGTTCATCGCAGCCCTGTTTATAATAGCCAGGACAGGAAGCAACCTAGATGTCCATCAATAGACGAATGGATAAGAAAGTGTGATACATATACATTATGGAATATTACTCAGCCATTAAAAAGAATACATTTGAATCAGTTCTAATGAGGTGGATGAAACTGGAGCCTATTATACAGAGTGAAGTAAGTCAGAAAGAAAAACACCAATACAGTATACTAATGCATATATATGGAATTTAGAAAGATGGTAATGATACCCTATATGCGAGACAGCAAAAGAAACACAGATGTATAAAACAGTCTTTTGGACTCTGGGAGAAGGTGAGGGTGGTATGATCTGAGAGAATAGCATTGAAACATGTATATTATCATATGTGAAACAGATTACCAGTCCAGGTTCGATGCATGAGACAGGGTGCTCAGGGCTGGTGCACTGGGATAACCCAGAGGGATGGGATGGGAGGGAGGTGGGAGGGGGGTTCAGGATGGGGATCACATGTAAACCCATGGCTGATTCATATCAATGTATGGCAAAAACCACTACAATATTGTAAAGTAATTAGCCTCCAAGTAAAATAAATAAATTTTTTAAAATGTAAATAAATAAATAAAAAGAAGAGGTGGCAAGAATACACAGAAGAACTATACAAAAAAAGATATTCATGACTCAGATAACCACAATGATGTGCTCACTCACCTAGAGCCAGACATCCTGGAATGCGAAGTCAAGTGGGCCTTAGAAAGCATCACTATGAACAAAGCTAGTGGAGGTGATAAAACTCCAGTTGAGCTATTTCAAATCCTAAAAGATGTTGCTGTGAAAGTGCTGCACTCATGCCAGCAAATCTGGAGAACTCAGCAGTGGCCACAGGACTAGAAAAGTTCAGTTTTCATTCCAATCCCTAAGAAAGGCAATGCCAAAGAATGCTCAAACTACTGCACAATTGCACTCATCTCACACGTTAGCAAAGTAATGCTCAGAATTCTCCAAGCCAGACTTCAACAGTACGTGGACCATGAACTTCCAGATGTTCAAGCTGGATTTAGAAAAGCTGGAGGAACCAGAGATCAAATTGCCAACATCCGCTGGATTATGGAAAAAAAAAACACAATAGAGTTCTAGAAAAACATCTATTTTTGCCCTATTGACTATGCCAAAGCCTTTGACTGTGTGGATCACAACAACCTGTGGAAAATTCTTCAAGAGATGGGAATACCAAGCCACTTGACCTGCCTCCTGACAATACTGTATGCAGGTCAAGAAGCAACAGTTAGAACTGGACATGGAACAAAAGACTAGTTCCAAATTGGGAAAGGAGTACATCAAAGCTGTATATTGTCACCCTGCTTATTTAACTTATATGCAGAATACATCATGAGAAATGCTGGACTGGATGAAGCACAAGCTGGAATCAAGATTGCCAGGAGAAATTTCTATCAATAACCTCAAATTTGCAGATGGCACCATCCTTATGGCAGAAAGAGAAGAAGAACTAAAGAGCCTCTTGATGAAAGTGAAAGAGAAGAGTGAAAAAGTTGGCTTAAATCTCAACATTCAGAATACTAAGATCTTGGCATCCAGTCCCAACGCTTCATGGCAAATAGATGGGGAAACAGGGGAAACAGTGACAGACTTTTATTTTCCTGGGCTCCAAAATCACTGCAGATGGTGACTGCAGCCTTGAAATTAAAAGACACTCCTTGGGAAAAAAGCTATGACCAACCTATTCAGCATATTAAAAAGCAGAGACATTACTTTGACAACAAAGGCCTGTCTAGTCAAAGCTATGGTTTTTCCAGTAGTCATGAATGGGTATGAGAGTTCAACCATAAAGAAAGCTGAGTGCTGAAGAATTGATGCTTTGAACTGTGGTGTTGGAGAAGACTCTTGAGAGTCCCTTGGACTGCAAGGAGATCCAACCAGTTCATCCTAAAGGAAATCAGTCCTGAATATTTATTGGAAGGGAGTGATGCTGATGCTGAAACTCCAGTACTTTGGCCACCTGATGCAAAGAACTGACTCATTTGAAAAGACCCTGATACTGGGAAAGATTGAAAGCAGGAGGAGAAGGGGATGACAGAATGAGATGGTTGGATGGCATCGCTGACTCCATGGACATGGGTTTGAGTAAACTCTGGGAGTTGGTGATGGACAGGGAGGCCTGGTGTGCTGCAGTCCATGGGGTTGCAAAGTGTCGGACACGCCTGAGGGACTGACCTGAACTGAACAAATAATAAGAGGGTGTGGAGAAGGGGACGCTCCTACACTGTCAATGGGAATATAAGGTGTGATGCAGCCACTGGAGAATAGTATGGAATTCCTTAAAGAACTACAACTAAAGACCATATTATCCAGCAGTCCCACTCCTGGGCATATATCCAGAAAAAATTAAAACTGTAACTCAAAAAGATATGTTATAGAAACCCCAATGTTCATAGCAGCACTGTTCAACATAGCCAAGGCATGGAGTCAACCTACATATCCACTGACAGATGAATGGATAGAGAAGATATGTTATAGATATACAGTGGAATACTGCTGCTGCTGCTAAGTCGCTTCAGTCGTGTCTGACTCTTAGCGACCCCATGGACTGCAGCCCACCAGGCTCCTCCATCCATAGGATTTTCTAGGCAAGAGTACTGGAGTGGGTTGCCATTGCCTTACTACTCAGCCATAAAAATGAATGAAATGATGCCATTTGTAGCAACATTGGATGGACCTAGAGATTATCACACTAAGTGAAGTAAGTCATAAAGGGAAAGATAAACATATCATATGATATCACTTATATGTGGAATCCAAGATACAATACAAATGAACTTATTTCCAAAACACACTCACAGGCCTAGAAAACAGACTTAAAGTTACCAAAGGAGAGGGGGAGGGATACATTAGGTGTTTGTGATTAATAGATACAAACTACTGTATGTAAAATAAACAATAAGATCCTATTATATAGCACAGGGAACTGCATTCAGTATCCTATGATAAACCATAATGGAAAAGAATATGGAAAATATATATGATCTATCCATGTTTGTGTGTGTATATATATAATATATAATAAAATTTAATATATAATATATTATAAATATATATTTATAAATTTAATAATTTATAAATATAAAATATATTAATTATAATTAATTAATATAATATATAATTAAATATAATATAAATTTAAATATAAAATTAATATCATGTGTTATATATATATACACACACACATATATATATATCACATGGAAGAGAGAGATTGAATCACTTCTCTGTATACCAGAAACTAACACAGAATTGTAAATCAACTATAAAACAAAAAGAAAAGCCTTCTAGAGAAAATAGAATTTGAAATGACTTTAGGAAAGAAGTGAAAGTTGATCCTGTTCAAGAGGAAACATCTTTGGTGTTATCAGTCCATTCAGCAGTTATGTATGGAGCACCCACTAGGAAGTGAGGTGAGGTTTTCGGTTCTGGGGTACTTAGGTTGTAAGCTATGTTTCCTGCCAGTTTGCAGCTCAGGTTTTGTTGAAGGAGATACACATCAAGTAAAGAATCCACAAATAATTCTCTCTTCTATTTTCATCATAATAGGAGATAGATGAAAAGGAAATGCAGGGCCCTGTGACAACCTAGTACAGTGAGAGAGTGACTTAATCTCTGGGGTCAGAGAGTTTCTAGCTCAGGTTGAGACCTAAAGGGAAAAGAGTAGTTGACTGAATCACGGGGGAGGGAAGAGGTCCCAGGATGAGCAAAGCCTTAAGACTTGAAAGAGCCTAGTGCTTCAGAGGACGAGGAGGCTCATCCCACCACAGGAGGCGTGGGATGAGGCTGAAAGCCAGGGAGGGACAAACCGGGCACGGGGGCCAAATAAAGCCAGCCAGGCTATTAGGAAGGTCGAAGGGGAAGAATGTGAGTCTGCAGTCATCAAGGGCCTTTTAGGCATATGGTAAATGTTCTATTTTATTTTTGTTTTTCTAGCTTTATTGAGTTATAATTGACATATCACATTGAATAAGTTTAATGTATACAGTATGTTGATTTGGCCTGTTTCTGTATTGCAGAATGTCCACCACTGTGGCATTAGCTAAAACCTCTCTCCTGTCACATAATAACCATTATTTTTTTTTTGTATTGAGAACATTTAAGTTCTACTCTCTTAGCAGCATTGATGTGTATAATATGGTATCATTAGGTATAATCACCATCACTCCTTTTCCTTCCTAAAGCTTTAATGAAATACATTCTTTCCTGCTTTCATAGTACTAACATTATTATTAGGAACAAAGATCTTGAAATTGAATTGATACCCATGTGTGTGTACTGACCATAAGCATTCTCTCTTCTGAAGGATCAGTATGAGGTTTAACAATAAAATTAATAGCAGATGTGTTGAAATTAATGTGTGCTTTCAAAACTGCAGTGTAAGATTTTTTGAGAGCTCAAGTCTTTTAAAAATGATCAAATGTAGTCCTTTATTCCTTAAAGTGCCTCTTAAAGTTACTCTTTTTGCTTTGAGGGTGAAGAGAGTACCCAGTAAGACGCAGAAGCCTTCTGCCCCTCAACCACGAACTTCACCACAGGTACAGTGTCTTGAGATTTAAAGCTATGTTAACAATGAGATATTACCTCATACTTGTTAGAATGACTATTACCAAAAAGACAAAAAAAAAAAAGAGAGAGAGACCAAAAAGATAAATGTTAGCAAGAAAGTGGAGAAAAGGGAACCCCTGTGCAGTTAGTGGAAATGTAAACTGATATAGCCACTGTGGAAAACAGTATGGAGTTTCCACAAAAAATTAAAACTAGAACTTCCATCTGATCCAGAATTCACTTCTGGGTATTTATCTGAAGGAAATTAAATCACTGTCTTGAAAAGATAATATGCAGCCCTATTTATAATAGATACATGTGATACACACACACACACACACACACACACACAATGAAATATAATTCAACCTTAAAAGAGAAATCTTGCCATTGGAGACAACATGGTTGGATCTTGTAGGCATTATGCTAAATGAAATAAATCAGACAGAGAAAGACTAGTGCTGTATTATCTTACATGTGTAACCTAAATACACACGCACACACACAACTCATACATACAGAGAACAGATTGGTGATTGCCAGAGACAGGTGGTGAAGGGGAAGGGCTGGGTGAAATGGGTGAAGTTGGTCAAAATGTACAAACTTCCAGTTATAAGGTAGTAATTTCTGGGGATGTAATGTGCAGCTATAATTAATGATCATGTGTTGTATGTTTGAAAGTTGCTCAGAGAGTACATCTTAAAAGTTCTCATCACAAGGAAAAAGATTGTTAAGTATTGTGGTGATGGATATTAACTAGTTGTGATGATCACAGTGTATACATATATAAAATCATTATGTCCTACACCTGAAACAAATATAATATTTTATATCATTTGTATCTCAGTTAAATTTTGTATTGTGATATCCCTCCCTGTAGGAAAAGGTCTCTCACCTTAAAGAAGGCAATATTCTTGTGAATGTTTTTCACATTTTTCCTTCACTCTGTATCCCCAATACCTTGAGTAGTTCTACTCTTCATAGCAAGTTTTAAGTACATATTTTAAAAATCTGATTAATTATTGAGATAATTGACAATAGGGTCTCACAACCTGGTTAGTGACACAGTCCAAAATACTTTTTTAGGTTTTAAAAGTCACAGCTCCCATTTTGGGTGTTGATATCCCAGCTGTGATATACACAACAAAGAAACTGACAAATCTAGGTCAAAAGCATTTAGAAGCACTATGTGAAGCCTCCGTATATGCACAGAACCTCACAGATCGTGGTACAAAGCTGGTTCAAAGCCCAAATTGAAGCACAGTCATCTGATCCAATCCCATCCAGTTGTGTGAACAGCTTCACCACCAATTGCCCTATGAAAACAGGCCCTGGTGCTCATAAAAGGTATCTGCTAATATTTCCAACTGACTGTTACCCTTCAGCTCTTGGTTAACAGTGTATCAGGCAGGCACAAAACTATGCACTCAGAATTTTTACCATCAAGATAGTGGCATTTAGTAGCCAGAAGACTTGAAATCTGGTGGAAATATACATCAATCATACAAAGACTTTCACAAACAGATTTTGGCAACAGTTTACAGCAGTGTTCATTGATTCTACCAAAAAAATCTATTGTCTAAGCCATACTCAAGTGTATGATACAGTGTTATTAGGTACAATCACCATGCTTGAAAGTCCTATATTTTAATCTAGACTTTTGAATGCTACTGAATTTTTATTTTGTTGCTGTTGCTAGTGCTGCTGTTATTTTTAGTAATATTTTTATGGTTTCTTCTTGATATTGAGTAAAGGTTTTTTGAAAATCGCAGCTTGTCTCATTTGTACTGAGTGAAACCACCATCTTTGCCTAGATCCCTTTCAGTAAAATCTCCTATTGATTCAGATGATCAACCACAATTTGAGAATCTGGACCTAAGTAGTTTGGTCTCACAGCAGTCTTTGTTCAAGGTTGTGAAGTAACAAATTGATGGATTATTTTTGTTGAATTAGTTCCCTTAGTTCAAGGGAAGAGTATATACTCTGAAAAGTGTGCCTGTGTTGTCTGACATGAACATCATACCACAGTACCATGGGTGTAGTAGGTTTCAGTAAAAATTCAAGTGACTATTTTAATTATGAGTAGAATCAGAAACACTTGGCAGTCATTTTTGACTCATCCTTTTTTGTTCTGAGCCCAAAGCAACTTCTAGATTTTATGACCAAAATTATTACTAAATAGATAGTTGCATATATTGGGATAAAATAGAAGTCACCCATTATCATACATTTGTCCTTACTTTCTGATGGAAGCCTTAATAACCTGCGACTATTTTTACTTAAAGTCAAGTTTATGAGGGCTTTTTTCCCCTATCATTTAAAATTACCTTCTCAACAGGGGACTGTATTCTGAACTCCCCAGAGGCATGGTTTTTGATAAGGTGGGAGGAGAAGAATTCAGCTTTGTCCCTAATTTATTTTCCTGCCTTTCCTCATTTCTCTCTCTATCTTAACATGGAGATTGTCATGTCACTTTTCCATGTCTCATGGGGTTGAATCTTCAAAGCTCTGAGATTCTTTTCTCAAATAGATGTATGCCTTTGAATTTTAATTTTCATATCTTCCCACAAAATATATAAATTTTCACTCTTCTGTGTTGGTGCTACTATCATATTGAGACCAGAGTTCTGTTACTGTGAAATGCGAGCTAAATCAGAGCAAAAGAGAGCTCTCCAAACCCTGCTTGCTCCTTCCTTACTGTTTTGTACACACTCTGGAGAATTTATCCTTCTGGTTTGGTACAAGTTAGACAAATGACTGTGACTCATTTTTGCTGAGGAAGGTCAGGATACATGTTTTTCACTGGGGCTGCCTCAGGTGGTGCAGATTTTAAAATTGCAGCTTGTCTCTTCTCTTTTTAATAAGAGAAAATTTCATGAGAACATTGAAAAATTAGCATCACTAATCTGTGAGAACTCTTCCCGCAGGCAGAGGGAAAAATAACCTAAACACATTTTCATATCATTCATGAGCACTAACTGGTGAAAATGTAATGCCAAGAGAAACAGTATACTCAGGAATCCCCCCTTCTACAAGGCAAAATGAACTAGAATTGATTGAAATGATCATCACTCAAGCCAAAACTTAGTATTGGTTATCTACTGCTGCATAACAAACTGTTCTACTGTAAAATGTCATGGAATAAAACAGCTCCCTCACTATGTTCATGGTTCTGTCAGTCAGGAATTCAGACTAGACACAGCAAGGATAGACTTTTTCTGCTATAAAATGTTTAGAGCCTCAACTGAAGAGACCTTAAGTCTTGAACTGAGTTGATGGCTGGGTCTGGAACCATCTGTGGAAGATGCCTTTTTATTTTCTGTATTTCTGAAGATTTTACATCTAGAGCCTTCCTGATGCTTGAGAGACTACCCTCAAAGGGTTAGCTAGTTTTTAGAGATAGCAGACACTTGCCCTTTGCTATGCAAACCAACCAATCTGGAGTCCATACGCCAACCACCCCCTTTATCAAGCTCATATTTTAAAAAAGGAGCATGAGGAATGAAAGATATTATACTGGCTCCTCTTTGGAAAATACAGTCTACCTCCAAGATTTTCACTTCATGCATCTTTCCTGAGAGACAATGGAAACCATCCCAGAGGGAGGAAAACAGAAAAAATCACGACACACTAAAGGTTTGATATACTGAGTTCGTTTTGGTTAAGAACTCTGGAGTCCAAAAGGACCTGGACTTCAATTCTGACTTTTCTGGCTGTGTGACATTGGGGAACTCATTAACCTCCCATGACTCAGTCTTCTTATCTAGAAAATGGGTCTGTTAGCAGCATCCATTTCATTTTGGTGTTGTGAACATTCAATGGGGTCTTACATGTAAAGCATTTAGTGTAACAATTAACACATGCAAGTCCATACTGTACTTATGGTGCTGGCTGGTACTACATCTATATATTACCTCTTCTAGGACTTGAACTGTGAAGAACAATGAGATATCACACCACTGATGGTGGGAAGCAAGATCATCTTTAGTGAAGATACAATGTTATAGGTTTTATTAAATAAAAGTTACTCTAAGTGAAACAGTTCATTATGTGGAATTAAATTCTAGCTTTGGGGTTTCAGAAAACCAACAACCTGACTTTTTCTTATTTGCAAGACATACTAATTGTTTTCCTGTCTTCTTATCTTCAAATGAACAGTGAATTTTGAAACAGTCTGTGACTGGCTATGCAGTTGTTTTATAATGATCCTAAGGCAGATTGTCACGGAATCTTGGTACAATAGGGACAGTAAGGCTGCAGCAGTGTAGGTGAGAAACAGTGACTCAGATGGACACTGACTTGGTGTCAGGAGCTGTGCTGAACACGTGACTAGATCCATCAGGTTGAACTCTCACGATACACCTATGGGCACCATTGTCATTCACAGTCATATGGGATATCTTTGGCTATTGAGAGTAACTTACCAAAGACCACACAGCCCTTGGGAGTTGGATTGGAATTCTGAAGCCCTTTGACTCTACAGCTCAAAATTTATCCTCTGCATGGCAGTCTCTGATCCTGAAAAACCACGCTGACCCTCGTCCTTGGCCACACTTCTTAATGATAAACATGTTGGTCAGAGTTGGGCTCAGTAGCTGTAGTCCATCCCTGTTACCTAAAAGATTCCTGGCAGCACATAGGAGAAGGAGAATGCTGCCTCCATAGAGGAGAGCTTGGGCATACCCTCTGCTCCACGAGACACATCAGGAGCATATTTCAATGGCTTGATGAGAATGTGGGGGTCTGCTGATTTCTTAACTGACTTTATTTGTGCAAGAACAAGCCATGCTTTGTGTCAGAATTCACTGATGAGATGGGCTCAAAATCAGTAGTGTCCTCTCTCCTGTATGTGTTTGTTTAATGAGTGATTGAGGGTTGTTTTACTTATTTATTGAAAGTGAAAGTGAAAGTTGCTCAGTCATGTCTGACTCTTTGAGACCCCATGGACTCCACAGTCCATGGAATTCTCCAGGTCAAAATACTGGAGTGGGTAGCAGTTCCCTTCTCCAGGGGATCTTCCCAACCCAGGGATGGAATCCAGGTCTCCCACATTGCAGGCAATTTCTTTACCAGCTGAGCCACAAGAGAAGCCCAAGAATACTGGAGTGGGTAGCCTATCCCTTCTCCAGTGGATCTTCCCAGCCCAAGAATTGAACCTGGGTCTCCTACATTGCAGACAGATTCTTTACCAACTGAGCTATCAGGGAATTTATTTGGCATTTCAAAATCAAAAGCTGCCAAAAGATAAATTATACATATATGTGTGTGTGTGCTAAGTTGCTCAGTCATGTCTGACTCTTTGTGACCCCATGGACTATAGCCCATTTGCTCTGTCCATAGAATTTTCCAGGCAAGAATACTAGATTGGGTTGCCATTTCCTATTCCAGGGAATCTTCCTGACCCAGGGATCAAACTTAGGTCTTTTGCATCTCCTGCATTGGCAGGTGGATTTTTTACCATTGTGCCACCAGGGAAGCCCCGTGTGTGTGTGTATATTTATATATAAATAAATTTATATATAAATAAAATTATATAAATATATATAAAATTTATATATAAATATGCATACACATATATATAAATTTTATATTATTCATACTGTATAATATATATAATATGGTATATATATAAACTTTGTGCATATAAAATTTATCTTTTGACAGCCTTTGAATATATATATATATATATATATATACATACACACACACGCACGCACATATATGCCTCCTTGTACTTCTGTATTTTTAATAGCAAGTTATTTTATCTATGTTTTTAGAAGAAGTTAAAATTTGTAACTTCTGAAGTATATTTTGCTTATTGAGAGATTGTGTGAGGAGATTGATTACATGGGAAAGTGGTCCTATTGAATATAGTAATCATTGTGGTATTATTATTTAGTATTGGCTATATGTGATACTCTAAGCATATTGCAGGTAATAACTAGTTTAATTTTTGCAACCACATAAGGAAGTGAATACTGCTATTAATCTCATTTCACAGAAAGAAAGCTCAAGGTCACCCAACTATTAAGTGTTGGAACTGGAGGCCCTGTTCTCTGTTACTATGCTATACTAACTCGTAGTATAGTGAGAGGGTCAAGCTATTGATCTATAAAACCCTGAGAATTAGGAATATTTGCATGTGATTGGTAAGCTTGGGAGACTTGTGTAAGTAGTTCACTGTTCCTCAATTTTTTTTTTAATTTTTATCATATGTCTGTTTGAAAAGTCAGAAGTTATACTGACCTTACCAGTGAATTTTTCATCATGGATGATACTGTTCAACGTGGAGTCCTCTTCAACAACAAGGACAGAGAGTAGAACATACAGGAATGTCAATTTTAGGTGAACCCTTGAGTCTTACCAGAGAATTTACTTTCTGCCTGAAAGGCAGTTGTGTGTACTTTGTGAGGAAGTCTTAACATTACCGGAGCTTGTCGTCTACCTCCAAATGCACTGCGTTCCAAATGATGTGTTGTTTGTTTGAATCTCAGAAGGGCATTTTCCCATGGGGAGAATGCTATAATTCTAAATTAGGGTCTCATGGTTACATGCCTTCCCTAGTGCCCTCCAAAGATACTGTGGAGGGGTGCTCTTTGAAACTACCAACTTGTTGTGGACTTTTAAAGTTGTGTTATAGGGAACCCCTTTATATGTTAATAGTTGTACAGTCCTGTATTGGATCTGAACTTTCCCACTGTCCATTCACAGGGCAGATTCTTTTAAAAAGCACAACCTCAGGACATGAGGTTTGGAAGGAAACTTGTATGCATTGAGTGTGCGTGTATCAGGGGCTATCTGAAGTTAAGACTGGACTGTCTTGTGTGTTAGGATGCCAAGCCTTGCCTCGGGCACTGAAGATGCTGATACTTCCCATAAATAGGAAGATCTGTGTAGCATAATTTTATAAAGTGATGAAGTTATTGCAGTTTAACATAATCATCAGAATTCATAAAAACAATTTCCTCTCCCTTAAAAAAATAACTAGGGTTGGCCAAGTATAGAAATTTACAGTCAGCAAATCAGCTCTGTGGTCTGTTGGTGACAAATCTGGTCATGTTACCTACACGTTGTCTGACTTTAAAAATAACTTTAAAAATATCTTTTATTGTCAGGCAAGAAAATAACTTAGGAAAAGGCAGTTTTTAGTTCAATTCAATGCTTTTTAAAATTCCATGTGGGTGTTTCCTGAGAAAATTGCTGACTAGTGCCATTTCTCTCTGCTCACTGGGTTCTTCTGCTGGCTTACACTGTAATCAGAAAAATGCAAAGAATTTTCAATGATGGCTTACCGTAAAAGATGATCCACTCATTTCATCCTCTCTTAGTGGCACATTTTCCTCTGTAGTGTATATCTTTCTTGCCAACCTTGCATTGTGGGTCTGACCACTTGGATAATTGCACCTTGTAGTGTTTCATATAGGAAAATACCCATAATATACAAACCAACGTGTGTAAAATGTCTTGCTGAAACAGCGAGGCAGGACAGTGTAAATATTTAGGATTGGCTGGTCAAATATTTCCGAGGTATCTAAACTACAGGAATGGGTTCTGGTCTTCTGGTACCTGCCCTGGAATGATTTGGGGCATAGTGTACAAGAGTTAGATAAGGCAGTGGTTGGGGCATAAACTTAGGATTGGCTGGTTTGCATGTCAAAGGCATACATCTGACTGGGTCCTTTGCTGTCTCTAAGAATCAGCTAGCCCCAGGAGGCATAGACTCTCTTCAGTAAAAAAGCTGGTTTTTGTTATTGTTGTTTTCAAGATGCTAAAACATCATAATCTGTAGAACATTTAAAAAACAAGATATAATACATGACCTCTTAGTGCACTACTGTGGTGTAGTCCACCCACGAGATGACCCTGGGCAAGCGGCCAGCAGCACAGGCCCAGGAGGCAATGTGGGCATGTATGGTCTGGCAATTCTGGGACTCCAGGTGTGGAACAGAGTCTGGAAGGCCCTGGGGCCCAGGTGGGCACGTTCCCTTGTCCTTCTGGGAATACGTGTGGTCAGAGGAGGCTGAGCAGGGGATTTTTAAAGCTCAGGACACCTCTTTCCCTGTTCTAACGGAACTACTCCCTGTAACAGTGGGTTTTTAATTTAAAAAATGATTTTTTCAATGAAGCCATATGTGAAGCCCTAATTTCTGAAACAGATAAAAAGAAAAAGTACTCATTGATGTCAGTATGAGAGCCCATGATGTGCCCTGACTGGCTTTGGCCCCTGCGTCCACATTCTGCATTCCCTCTTCCCTGACATCAGCCCGCACTCTCTGCTATTCATGTCTTCCCCTTACTCAACGCCAGATGCACCTAGAGGAAACTGAGGGCTCTGACTTTGGACTCAGCCAGTGGTTCCCAAATTGGAGCAGGAATCAAAATAGACTGGAGGACCTGTTAAAACATATTGTAGATGGCTATCTTCCCCATCCCTGGAGTTTCCATTTCAGGAGATCAAGGATGAGGCCGGAGAATCTGCATTTCTCCTAAGTTCCCCGTCAGAGGTGCTGCTGTGATCCAGAGATAACATATTAAAGATCACTGGGTTAGAGGATGATGCCTAAGAATCCCCCTGCAAGCTTTTGGAGCTTGGTGTCGTTCACTGGAAATGTCCAAGTGTTGCCTGTCATGGAAATGCCATGGAGAAAGTACAAAACAGGAACAGGCTTTGTGGGGAAACTGCAAGGTCTGCTCCTTGCTTGGTATTTGACATAGCCTCCTTCTCACCGGCTTCCTTTTTGGGTGCCAGTGATATGATCTAAGAGCTTATATTTAAATGGTTACGTGTGGCAGTTAAGAAAGGCCACTGCATCATCTCACATTTTCCATCTAGAGCTGAAACAGCTGTGTAAACAAATTATTTTAAGATTAGAAAAATGTCTTCAAAACAAGATGTGACTGAAATGAGTGGTACGATTTTTGTCACTACTTTTTGAGTCAAAAAATAGGCACTAGCTTGTTCTTTTGGTAACTGGCTGAATTTCAGAGTCTTGTCAAAGATTCATTAAATTTTGGTTTTAGTTAGAAAAAAAGTGTTTTATAGTCCATTGATTCATTGATAAATGATATAATCACATTTTGCTCTCACATTAAGAATAACTTTCAGTCTGAATAGAATCTTTCTGCCTCATATTCTCAGTTTTGAACTATTAATGTTTTCCATTTAAACAATATTCTTGTTGATTAACAATTCAATTTTCAAATACGTATGTTCTGTAAGAGGTATTATTGAACATCTAATTTGCTTGAGTTGAATATTATTTTTCTATTACATATATTTGTTATCTTGGCCAGCAATTATATTTTAAGTGAAATATATGGAAATGAAGACAGGATGATTATGAGTAAAATAGTAGGAGTGATATATTTTTTGAATTAAAATTTAAAAATAAATATAGTTTGTGAACACCCAGGCAGAGCCCCACCTCCAGTGACTGACCTAGAAGGACCAGTGAAGATGAAAGGACAATCAGAAAAGCACCCCCAGGTAGCCTGTCAGGCCCTCTAAAAATAGATACTTCTGAGCAGCTTAAGTTAGATCAGAAGATACAATTGGTTTGATTGACAGTGAGACCCAGGATCAAAAGAGGTGCATGGAGATCGTCCTGATGTGTGAGACCTAAGCTTGCAATGCAGCAAAAGAAGAGTCAGGAGTGCTTATGAGCTAAGTTGTATCTCTCCCAAATTCATATGTTGATGTTCTACGCCAGTACCTCAGGATGGGGTTGCCTTTGGAAGTAGAATCTTAAGAGAGGCAACTGAGTTAAAATGAGGTGATTAGAGTGACTTCTGATCCAATAAGAGCAGTGCTCTTATGAGAGAGAAGAGATTACTACACAGAGAGGCATTCGTACACAGACAGAGGAAGATCCATGTGAAGACAGCCGTCTGTAAACCCACAAAGGAAGCCACAAAGGAAACCAGCTATGCTGATGCCTTGATTTTGGACTTCTAGCCTCCACAACTGTGAGGAAATTAATTGTTTGAGCCACCCAGACTGGTAATACGTGGTTATAGTAGCCCAAGCAAATTAATACTGATGGGTGTTGTAGGTGTTACGTTTTGTGGATGAAATGTCCTGTGGGCATGCTCCTTGCATGCTCCCTGAGAGAACTGCACCTCTCCCATTCAGGTCCCACCTGGAGTCTGTTTGCTGGAGCCCCCAGGTTTCTTTTGTATTATCCTTGTGTTGTCAACCTGCCCTTAATATGCTCTGCTTCACAGTGAATCTTCACTATCCAATCCACGGGATCACTGCTGAGTCCAATACCTCTGGGTTCCTGCCAATTTAGAGTATGCTGAAATTGCTCAGAGTGCTCCTTTAAAAAGCAGATTTTTAGACTCCATACCAAAAGATTCTCATTCAAGAGATCTACAGTGGACTTTTGCATTTTTAATAACTCCCTTGGCTGTTTCTTTTGCAGAAGATCTCTTGATCAAAGACTGCCTTAAAACCCAGCAAGAGGAAAAGCTGGATTCTAGAAATTTTCTGAGGGGGCAGAGAGTGGGGGAATCAAATGAAACACTCTAGTACATCTAGTATTCTAGAAAACTCTAGTCAATGTTTTTGATCTAATTTATTCACATTTACTTAGAATCAACTCTACCATATTTGCTATGATCAAGGAAGCTCTGCAGAAGAGTCTGCACCAAAACGCAGTCATCATGGGATAGTGGCATCCCTCGGGAATCCCTCATGCTACCTGCTAGTCCCTAATTGCTCCTGACTTCCACTTTCTTGCCATATTGCTTTCCTGGACTGCTTCCTCTTTCTGACTAAATCCCACTTACCCCATAACTTAGCTTAAATGTTGCTTCCTCTCTAGAGTCCTGCCCCATCTAATCAATTTCTCTATTACTCCTTTTCAGGGCATGCTGTTATTTCCCTTCATAGTAGGTGTCATACTTACATTTGTGTATTTATTTGTATGATCAGTTGTATACTTTCTGCCTTCCCCAGTAGCCTCTAAGATCTGTAAGGACTTTCTTTTGTGTCAGTTCATTGCTGTAATCTCAGCATCTAGCAACATGCTGGCAGAAGATAAAAGTTAGATAAGTATTGGTTGAATGAAGAAAGAAGGAGGTCACTTGTTGAAAAGCCCTGGGAGTGTGAATGAGGGCTTTAGAGGTTATTACATCACTTGGAAGGAAATTTAATTAACACCCCCACTTCCACCCACCATCTCAAAAGATCCTTCTCATCAGTTCTAGTGATGTGTATTTTCAAATTCCTTTCCCTCCTCCTCAGAGATATCTGACCAGGCTGAGGCTGACTGAAGGGTTTGTGGGAAGTCAGTTACCCAGTGGAAATGAGAACTAAAAGTAGCCTCATCCAGTATTTGATACATCTGGGCACACTGCCAAGATTTTTGACAAGATAAATGACTTAATGATTTCCACCCATCCTCATTCCAAGTCAGGGGGATTGATGTAGCGGTGGTCAAAGCAGCTTTTGAATTGAAATCAATACTATTTAATATCTAAATTTCATTTCCAAATGTGACTAAGGATAAGCTAGTGGATTTTTGTTAGTGGTAGAGTTATATTTAAAGTAATGATCCTTAGGGCCACCATAGATTTTCCAATTACTGTTATAAGAGGGGAAAAAACCTGCTGCAGATGACCCCACAAGCTCTTGCCTTGATTTGCATATTAAAGATGTTTTGATATTTTTCAAGTGGAAGATCAAAGCATTAGGGCTCCATTAGTCACTATATTAGGAACAAAAATAGAAACATAGATTTTGTTTTAATTTGAAAGCAAGTGGCCTTATCTTATATTTCATATTATTAGGGTCTCAGGGAAGTCCATTTATGTTTTGCATGCTTAAATAGATTAAGAAAGAAGAAGATTAAGCAATTCTCTTGAATTAGTATCTTCAAAGAAGAAATAAATGGAAAGCATCTTAATTAGTTATGCTAGTCCTTATTTCAGAGCAGAATTCAATTTGATATTCCTAGCTAGAGGCAATGCTTATTTAAAAATGTACAAATGTGTGTAATTCTTAAATAAAATATTTGTGTTTGAGGGATAACGCTTATTCAGAACATACCCAACACTTGTAACTTGATCCTTTCTGTATGTAACTTGATCCTTTCTGTAACAGTGCTACCTCTGTTACTAATATTGTTAATGATCATGATAACGATGATCCCTTCAATTTACTGAACAACCACAGGGTTCCCAGTATTATTTGAGTTGCTTTTCATATATTATCTCATTGTATAATCACAACCACCCAGAAAATATAAGTACTGGTACTCTTTTTGCAGATTAGGAGAGGGACAGAAGGAAATAATATTTTGCCCAAGATCAACCAGCTAGTTAGTGGTAGAAATTCAACTTAAGTCCCAGATCAACTTTCCTAGAAAGCTTGAGCTCTTTTAACCGTTCCAAGCTTCATCTTGATTAGGAAAGAAAAAGAAAAAACAAAAATCACAGATAAAGCAAAGGTTGATGTTTGACCTTCGTTTATACCTTTCTGTCATGTGATCTTTCCAAAGAATGAACCATGACGATGCAGTACAAATCTTCAATAAGCTGGAGGAATGAGCCCACTTCCTTTATTTTTTTATTTATTTCAGTTGAAGTATAGTTGATTTGTAATATTATTTTAGTTTCAAGTATACCACGTAGTGATTCAGTTTTTTTGCAGATTATATTCTGTTATAGGTTATTACAAAGTACTGGGCATAATTCCCTAGTCTATACAGTGAACCCTTGTTGGAGCCCACCTCTTGAAATGAATTCATATTTTTTGGCTCCAGCCACATTGAATTAACCCCTCTTTTCTTGATTGGGGCTTCCCTGGTGGCTCAGATGGTAAAGAATCTGCCTGCAATGCGGGAGACTCGGGTTCAACCAATCCCTGTGTCGAGAAGATCCCCTGGAGAAGGAAATGACAACCCACTTCAGTATCCTTGCTGGGAGAATTCCGTAGACAGAGGAGCCTGGCGGGCTGTAGTCCCTGGGACTGGAAAAAGTCAGACACAACTGAGCAACTAACACTTTCACTTTCCTCATTGTCGTTCAGTTGCTCAGTCGTTTCCAACTCTTTGTGACCCTAGGAACTGCAGCACGCCAAGCTTCCCTGTGTATCACCATCTCCCGGAGCTTTCCTAGATTGTACCCATTCCTGCCGCTGGTTCTTTGAGCACGCTGGACTGGGAGAGAAGTCATGGCACAGACCTAAATATAGACGAAGGAAAAGTCATTGCTTCCCTTTAGAGCACTGGGGAAACCACACAGCCTAATTGGTTGGCCTTCCATTGTGTGGTGAGCTCTAACTGGGAGGAGGGAATGGGCCTGGAGTCAGCAACATGAGGATGGGGGCCACTTTGGGCATAGAGATTCAAAGGCTTCAAGATATATCTGTCGAGTAGGGAATTCATAGATGGATAGTGGGAAATTGACTCTAGAGTTACAGTATTTCAAGAGGCACCTGACACTGAAGACATAAGAAATGCTTGAGAAGCATCCTGCCAGTCTCTTGGCGTTGGCTGCTTTCAGCCACTTCCCTTTCATCCCTCTCCTAATGGACTTCTGATTGATCTTGCTTTCCAGCTTGCATTAGGACAGTTTGGGCTGAGTCTGTATTTCACTGAGGGTATTCTAACAGAATTAAGAAAGATCTCAAGGAAGGAAATCAAATCACAGTAAAATGAAAATTAGGTAGCTTTCAAGAGCAGTCTTCAATTTGGGGGGGATTATATTTCAATGCCAGGGGCAGCTTCTTGGGCTCACTCCTTCTCTTGGACTCACAGTCCAGGATGCGTCAGTAGACAGTACCTCGCAGATTTTTTTTTTTTCCTTAAGCTGTTAAGTAATATAATGGTATGAACAGTGTTTAAGATCCTGGGCTGTATTATCTCATGGGCCTGAGTTTGAACTCCAGTTTCTCCATTTCTTAATAACAAGTTATATAACTTCTTGTGTCTGCACCTCTTCATCTGTAAAATCAGGGAAGAGTAAGTACTTCAGTGTCTTCAGATCAGTTGGGAGAATGCAGATTGAGCCCTTAGCACCATCTCTAGCAGAATAAACATTCAATCAACTGGAGCTGTTCCTATTATTATCATTATATTGTTGATGTTGTTGTTGTTGGAATGAAGGATCCCTATTGATTGTGTGTAAGACCTGAATTCTCTTGTGACTGCTAATATTTCATCCCATTTTCTAAAGAAAGTCACTGACAGCATTTATATGCATCATGGCATTTTCTGCCTTGGCATTGATTTTGAATTCAGAACCAAAGTCAAAATGACAAATCCGTTTAATTTTTTTTTTCATTTGAGGTCAAAAGCCTTTCTTTCATTCACTGACTTGTTCAAGCAGGGTGGATAGTTATTGTATTCTTGCAAGCACTTGTAAGCTTGTTACAAATGAATTGTCTGGTGGATTTAAACCTCTCTTCCTCCCAGGAAATGAAACTCCACCGCTTTACTGAGCTTTGCTATCTATCTAATCATTTACCATAGCTGAGAGCCAGAAAAATTTGGTTCTGTTCACTTGACACTGGAAAGGAGAAATCATTCTCTCTAACTTCTACCACCCAAAGATAAAATGTAACAATGTATCCCTAGGTTTTCATCCTTCTATTTGTGCTGCACTGCCTAGTGGGGAAAAATAAAAGATAAATTAATGGATTCTATTTTATTTAAAGCTTTAAAACAGAAATCGACTGTACTAGGGTGACATGGATCATTCTTCCAGCTGAGGGTTTCTCAAACTAGTTTTGTCCAATGACCAGAAATACCTGTGTTCAAAGGAGTTCTGACACCTACCCCCAAAATCCAATGGTCCTAATACCCTTCTCTTGGATTGTTGGTTGTCCTGGAGTTCCTGGGAAGTCCATCCTTTGCTTTGTTTAACCAAGTTATTTCCTGTTCTGTTTCTGCTCAATCTTTGTAATTTTTTAGAACTGATACTTAGCAGGTTCTTGCTGATGCAGCTGTATATTTTTAGAATCTATTGAAGTAGTTTCATGTGCTTAATCGGTGGTCTCTAAGAGCTCCTCCTCCAAATGGGCCTTCCTCTGCCTGCCCTGATCGCCTTCCCATGATCCTCCTGTTTGCCCCACCCCAGCCAGTTCCTCCTATCACCTGAAATGTTAACCCCAGGCATGGCCGGAGACCTCCAGACCCCTGTTTCTGTTTTGCAGCACCAGCTTCCAGCCTGCTTGCTCAGTGTTCTTGCTACAGTGCATGGTAAATATGTTGAACAGATTCCCCCCACTCCAGTTCCATTTTGTTTCGCAGCAGTTCTTGTTGGCCCGTTAAACCTTGAGTCCAAATCCTTAGGAAGGTAGGGTCTCTGTCTCCTTCTTAGAAGGCAGGATGGGCTTAATCTGCAAACCCTTCTGGTAGGTGAGAAAGAGTATTGCATTTCACCTTCCTTGTGCATTGAAGAAAAACAAAACAGTTAAGTTTTCACATTAAAATGGGCTGACTGTTCTTCCTTCCAGATTCTGTCATGAAGTCTTGTTTTTTGTTTCCTACTGAAATAAGCTGTATTTCATTAAGGCTCCTGTGCATTTAAGAAGTGGACTAATATTGCTAAAGTACTGCTTATATTAAAAGGGGAGGAGCTTAATCATCTTCAGGGTTGGAACAAAAATAGAGTTCTTGGGGTGGTGGACAGGGTGGTAGGCTTCATCTGGAAGCAGTCAGTAAGTTGGGGAGTAGAAGCCAAAGTAGCCTGCGAGTAAAACTACAAATTCAAGGGAGGCAGGCATGTGAATAGGAACTTATCAAGAAAAATGGTAAACGTCTTGGGTATTAGGTTAAAAGGTTGGGAGAGGAAAGTAAGTCCTTTTGATATCATATTGGAGGATTTATGAATGGGCCCACCAGTGGGTTTTCTAATTATCTAAGTGAAAAAAACATCTACTTCACTTGATTGATTATGGTAAAGCCTTTGACTATGTGGATCACAACAAACTGTGGAAAATTCTTAAAGAGATGGGAATACCAGATCACCTTAACCACCTCCAAAGAAATCTGTATGCAGGTCAGGATGCAACAGTTAGAACCAAGCATGGAAAAACAGACTGGTTCCAAATTGGGAAGGAAGTATGTCAAAGCTGTATATTGTCACTTCGCTTCTTTAACTTACATGCAGAGTACATCATGCAAAATGCTGGGCTGGATGAAGCATGAGCTGGAATCAAGATTGCAGGGAAAAACATCAATAACCTTAGATATGCAGATGACACCTCCTTTATGGTATAAAGTGAAGAGGAACTAAAGAACCTCTTGATGAAAGTGGAAAAAGAGAGTGAAAAATCTGGCTTAAAGCTCAACATTCAAAAAACTAAGATCATGGCATCCAGTCCCATCACTTCATGGCAAATAGATGGGGAAACAATGGAAACAGTGAGAGACTTTATGTTTTGGGGCTCCAAAATCACTGCAGGTGGTGACTGCAGCCATAAAATGAAAAGACACTTGCTCCTTGGAAGAAAAGCTATGTCAAACCTAGACTGGATATTAAAAAGCAAAGACACTACTTTACCAACAAAGGTCCATCTAGTCAAAGCTATGGTTTTTCCAGTAGTCGTGTATGTGAAAGTTGGACTGTAAAGAAAGCTGAGCACCGAAGAACTGATGCTTTTAACTGCAGTGTTGGAGAAGACTCTCGAGAGTCTCTTGGACTGCAAGATCCATCCAGTCAATTGTAAATGAAATCAGTCCTGAATATTCATTGGAAGGACTGATGCTGAAGCTGAAACTCCAATACCTGATGCTAAGGACTGACTCATTGAAAAAGACCCTGATGCTGGCCAAGATTGAAGGCAGGAGGAGAAGGGGACGACAGAGGATGAGATGTTTGGATGGCATCACTGACTTGAGGGATGTGAGTTTGAGCAAGCTCTGGGAGTTGGTGATGGACAGGGAAGCCTGGCATGCTGCAGTCCATGGGGTCTCAAAGAGTTGGACACGACTGAACTGAAATGAAGTGAGGTGACTTGCTTGTCTTGCTATATGCGTGCATGCATGTGTGTTGAGTCATGTCTGACTCTTTGTGCCACCATGGACTATAGCCTGCCAGGTTTCTCTGTCCATGGAATTTTCCAGATAAGAATGTAAGAGTAGGTTGCCATTTCATCCTCCAGGAGATATTTTCGACCCAGGTTCTGAACCTGCTTTCTGTATATCATTGATTAAAGGCTCAGGCTTGGGTAAGTTTTGTGATAACTTGTAGAACTTTGTCCAGGAGACAGAGTTTCTCTTACGAAGGTAATGATTTTACTGTCCTTTAGAACTTTAAACCAATTTTGTTTCTTTGATAGTGTTCTTCCAAGTTTCTTTTTTTCTAAAAAAATGATGATAAATATCCAGTTTCTCAAATGCTCATTAATATTAATTTCCTTGAGCAGCCCTAACAGATTGCCACATTTTGGGGAGGTTGGGCATCCCAGGTGGTGCTAGTGGTAAAGAATCTGCCTGTCAATGCAGGAGACATAAGATATGCAGGTTTGATCCCTGGGTCAGGAAGATCCTTTGGAGGAGCACATGGCAACCCGCTTCAGTATTCTTGCCTAGAGAATCCCATAGACAGAGGAGCCTGATGGGCCACGGTTCATGGGGTTGTACAGAGTTAGACACAATGAAATGACTTAGCAGGCATGCATGCACCCACACACAGCACAACAGAACTGTACTGTCTTATGATTCTGGAGTTCAAACTCACATTCTCACAGTTCAAAATAAAAGTGTGGGAAGGTCATTCTCCCTCTGAAACCTGTAGGGAAATCTAACCTTGCCTCTTCCTAGCTTCTTATAATTGTCTGGCAACCCTTGGTATTTTTTGGCTTGCAGCTACATCACTCCAGACTTTGCTTCTGTGAGCCTTCAGGTTGTTTTCTTATAAGAATGCCAGTCTTGGTGGATAAAGAGCCCACCTTACCACAGAGCAAGCTCATTTTAACTCATTATATCCGCAAAGACACTATTTCCCCAGTAAGGTTGCATTGAAGGTGTTGGGGGCTTGGATTTCAATGTATTGTTGTAGAGGACACAGTTCAACACACAATAACTATCTTGCTTGTTCTCTCATGAACGAGATAAATAAAAACTTTAGTATATTTTTGCTGTATATTTATATGGGAGTCATGGTTTTAACACTTTGGAAATTACACCTGGACCATCTTTAGAGGTATCTGAGGTTAATAAGAAAGTTGGGATGGAGGGTGGATATGAAATCAGCTTGAAACTTTTCATGGACTTTGAATCTTTGGCCCATGACTAGATAGAGGGAAGGAAGTATCTCTAATTCCATGTCAGTCAGCCCAGCAGGTGGTGAAAGATATGTCCCTCATGTCATGTATACCTTCTGCTCTATGAAACAACTTATAAAAGGAGGAAAAATTCTTTAACACCATCACTAGATTATTGCATGAGATTTCTCATGGAATATATGTTTGTGGATTTTTCGTAGGTAAAACAACCCTGTGTGTTCCAAACAGCCAAGTTCACAAATTGTAATGCCTTGCTCAGTTGCCCTGTCTTTCACCTCTCCAGTTCCTCCAGCTACAGATGCTAATCCATCTCCCTCTCTGCCATTATACACACGTGCATCTATACAGGACCTTGGCCACATGGCTCAGTTAATTTCTGTGCTACTGGACTGCAGTTCTGACAACTTGAGTTTAGTCCGTGGCTTCCTTGCTCAGATCTTCGGTGATGTTAGTCCTTGTGTCTTTGGCTCCTGTGTTTGGTACCCATATTCTCTGCTCCCAGATCTCCTGGATCTTCATTGCTAGTACAGTGTTCAGTACTCATTAGATGTGCAATAACTGTTTGATTAAAGGAATGAGCAAACAAGTAAGTTATAGCTGGCCCAGATGCTGCCAGCAGATCTACTTCCTTCTTCAAACTCTTATCTTTGTCATAGATCATTAAGAATTGCCAGCCTCTCCTTTGCAGGCTTTTAAGGCTCTCTTCAACTGTCTATCTCAGTTTGTCCTCAGAGTTATGGCTCTGACACCTTTTTGAACCTTTGAATCACAATCTGTTCATAGGCTAACAGCTGTCTGTAATGTTAATCTACTACTTTTGAAATGCACATCCTCAGGCTTCTTTAAATGGGAAACTATATTTTCAGAAAGCCAAAAATCAGCATGGATAAAAAGGCCAGTTTTCCTTATAGACTCAAATAAATTTTGGCAAATTTTCTTCTTTAATGATCTTGCTTTGCTTTAGTTCAAATATTTTACTTTTTGGTCCACTTAGAAGCTTGATGATTTAGTTAATTAGATCCACATATACTATTATAGATTCTGAGAGATTTAATTAAAATGTGCTAATGTATAAAATCAAATGTGCATCATTGGCTTCTTAATTTTTCCCAAGTTCAGATAAAGTGAATAAGTGGTACTTACCATAACTTTGGGGTTGTTATAGAAAATCTACACAAAGTAGCAATTAGATTCTCTGTGTGTTACATAATATCTTAAGCTTCCAGTGAAGATTTAGCAGTTGGAAGTCTAATACAGTAATTATTTTGTGGCTTTTTGCAGACAAAATATTTACAAAATTGTAGTTTAGTGTGAGAATATGCCTGATAGCTGTTAGGATGTCAAAATGTATTAGGCAGCTCTTACAACCTGTTAGTGCTAAAACCCAATTAATGTATAAATTGACTTTATAAATATATTTTTAGCCAGTGCATAATCAGATGTGGAACTGAAATGATTTTTCATACAGTGATATCTAATGAGTTTAGTTGATTATAGTATCTAGTTGGCTATAACTTTAATTTGTAAGAGTAGCGACTTCGGCTTAAGTTGTTACTGTTACCATGAAGCACAAGCTGGAGTCAGGATTGCTGGGAGAATTATCAATAACCTCAGTTACGCAGATGACACAAGCCTTATGGCAAAAAGTGAAGAAGAACTAAGGAGCCTCTTGATGAAAGTGAAAGAGGAGAGTGAAAAAGTTGGCTTAAAACTCAACATTCAGAAAACTAAGATCATGGCATCTGGTCCCATCACTTCATGCAAATAGATGGGGAAACAGTGGAAACAGTGAGAGACTTTGTTTTTGGGGGCTCCAAAATCACTACAGATGGTGACTGCAGCCATGAAGTTAAAAGACACTTGTTCCTTGGAAGAAAAACTATGACCAACCTAGACAGCATATTAAAAAGCAGAGACATTACTTTGCCAACAAAGGTCTGTCTAGTCAAAGCTATGGTTTTTCCAGTAGTCATGTATGAATCTGAGAGTTGGACTATAAGGAAAGCTGAGCACCAAAGAATTGATGCTTTTGAACTGTGGTGTTGGAGAAGACTCTTGAGTGTCCCTTGGACTGCAAGGAGATCCAACCAGTCCATCCTAAAGGAAATCAGTCTTGAATGTTCATTGGAAGGACTGATGCTGAAGCTGACGCTCTAATACTTTGGCCACCTGATGCGAAGAGCTGACTCATTTGAAAAGACCGTGATGCTGTGAAAGAGTGCAGACGGGAAGAGAAGGGGATGATAGAGGATGAGATGGTTGGATGGCATCACCGACTGGATGGACACGAGTTTGAGCAAGCTCTGGGAGTTGGCGATGGACAGGGAAGCCTGACTTGCTGAAGTCCATGGGGTCGGAAAGAGTCAGACACGACTGAGCAACTGAACTGAGTTTACCTTGATTCTTGAACCTATCATTCTAAGTTCCTATGCAATATTGTTCTTTACAGCATTGGACTTTACTTGCATCACCAGTCACATCCACAACTGGGCTTTGTTTTCACTTTGGTCAGACTCTTTATTCCTTCTGGATTTGTTTCTTGACTTTGCCAGTAGCATATTGGGCACCTACTGATCAGGGAAGTTCATTTTTCAGTGTCCTATCTTTTTGCCTTTTCATACTGTTCATGGGTTTCTCAAGGCGTGAATACCAAAGTGGCTTGCCATTCCCTCTCCAGTGTCTACTTTATATGTAGTATCAATAGTGTATATGTGCCAATCCCAACCTCCTTTTTCCTTCCATGCCACCCCTTTATATCCTTGTATTAGTTATCTACATCTGATTCTTTCTACTTTGCAAATAAGATCATCTATGCCATTTTTCTAGATTCCACATAAATATGTTCATATATGATATTTGTTTTTCTATTTCTGACTTCACTGTGTATGACACTGTCTAGGTCCACCTATGTCTCTATAGATGACCCAATTTTGTACCTTTAATACCTGAATAATATTCCATTTTATATATGTACCCCATTTTCTTTATCCATTTCTCTGTTGATGGATATATAGTTTCCTTACATATCCTGCTTGTTGTAAATAGTGCCTCTTTGAACATTGGGGTGCATGTATCTTTTTGAATTATGGTTTTCTCTGAGTTTATGCCAAGTGGGATTACTTTCTTATTAAAGATATTTCAGCTCTAGAGACAAACATTTCTTCAAAGAGCCCTGGTTCACTTAGTGGGAAATGGGTAGTCAGAATCTGGTATCTGAGAGACTCATTACTACTGAGGCAGTATTGCTATAAGTCTGTTTAGCAGATGGATAAAAGAAATATATGTGTGCATGTATGTGTATGTACATTTCAAAAACAATTCAGTCCCAAAGGTTTCTTACTTTGAAAATTCACTGATATCTTCTGGTACAATAACCTAATTTTTGAAACAATGCAGAGAACTTACAACATGTTTGTACTTCACATATATTAATCTCCCTTCACACTAAGGCCTTGATCCCAACATCAACACATTTACTTTGTGTACTGTACACGTAAAATATTTTCAAACCCTTACCCCTATGAAAAACAGACCTCCCATAAAGAGCTCAAGATTTTATTGCCGTTCTTCCCCTTCCCCCAAGTCTGAAGATTTTGTCAAAGTCAGTGTAGTCAAAGTACTGTGTTTCACAGTTCCCTGGATTTGTTTTCTGTGTTCCCTTCAATATTGTTGTTATTCACTTAAAATGTAGTTAAGTTCATTTGCCTCTGTTTGTATTTAGTTTTAGGTTTTATCCTTTTTCCTTGCTGATTTAATTTTTTTTTCATGCATAGACTATTAACATGATTCTAAAAGTCTAAACACTATCAAAAAAATATAGTTGTGAAGGGTCACTGTAACCCTTAAAACCCGTATCCCCTCCTAAGCCCTTGAGTGGTTTCTGATCTATTCGTTCTGTATTTCTTTATGCAAAATAAGCAGATTTGCATATGCTTTCTCATTTTCTTTTGTTTCTTACAAAAAGATAGCATGTTATTTTTAATCTCTTTTATGTTGCTCTCTTTACTGAAATGTATTTTGAAAATCACTTTCCGTGCTGTTCATAGAGATCTCCTTTAGTCTTCCTTATGGATGCTGGGTTCCCTGTTTTGTATGTTCCATAGTTGTTTTGACTAATAGCCTACATGTGGACACTGAATACCAGTATTTGCAATTTCACAGAGTACTCTAATGCATGACCTCATGAACTTATATATACTTATGTACTGGTGGAGGTGTATGTTCAGGTATATTCTCATTTATGTGAATGCTGAATCAAATAATAAGAGCATATGAAGTTTATAATACATGTGCATATTCTCCTCCACTGGGGAGATTTTTTTTGAATTTCCACCATCAGTATATGAGTGACTGTTTTCCAATGGCCTTACCAATAAACTGTATAGTCAGGCTTTGAATTTTTGCCAGTCGTATAGTTTCTCTTCAGTTCAGTTCAGTCACTCAGTCGTGCTTGACCCTTTGTGACCTCATGGACTACAGCACGCAAGGCCTCCCTGTCCATCACCAACTCCCGGAGTTTACTCAAATTCATGTACATTGAGTCAGTGGTGCCATCCAACCATCTCATCCTCTGTCGTCCCCTTCTCCTCCTGCCCCCCAATCCCTCCCAGCATCAGGGTCTTTTCCAATGAGTCAGCTCTTCTCATCAGGTGGCCAAAGTATTGGAGTTTCAGCTTCAACATCAGTCCCTCCAATGAACACCCAGGACTAATTTCCTTTAGGATGGACTGGTTGGATATCCTTGCAGTCCAAGGGACTCTCAAGAGTCTTCTCCAACACCACAGTTCAAAAGCATCAATTCTTTGGCGCTCAGCTTTCTTTATAGTCCAACTCTCACATCCATATATGACCACTGGAAAAACATAGCCTTGACTAGACGGACCTTTGTTGACAAAGTAATGTCTCTGCTTTTTAATATGCTGTCTAGGTTGGTCATAACTTTCCTTCCAAGGAGTAAGCGTCTTTCAATTTCATGGCTGCAGTCACCAGCTGTAGTGATTTTGGAGCCCAGGAAAATAAAATCAGCCACTGTCGCCACTGTTTCCCCATCTATTTGCCATGAAGTGATGGGACCAGATGCCATGATCTTAGTTTTCTGAATGTTGAGCTTTAAGCCAAATTTTTACTCTCCTCTTTCACTGTCATCAAGATGTTCTTTAGTTCATCTTCACTTTCTGCTATAAGGGTGGTGTTATCTGCATATCTGAGTTTATTGATAGTTCTCCCGGCGATCTTGATTCTAGCTTGTGCTTCCTCCAGCCCAGCGTTTCTCATGATGTACTCTGCGTATAAGTTAAGTAAGCAGAGTGACAATATACAGCCTTGACGTCCCCCTTTTCCTATTTAGATCCAGTCTGTTGTTCCATGTCCCATTCTAACTGTTGCTTCCTGACCTGCATACAGGTTTCTCAAGAGGCAGGTCACGTGGTCTGGTAGTCCCATCTCTTTCAGAATTTTCCACAGTTTATTGTGATCCACACACTCAAAGGCTTTGGCATAGTCAATAAAGCAGAAATAGATGTTTTTCTGGAACTCTCTTGCTTTTTGATGATCCAGTGGATGTTGGCAATTTGATCTCTGGTTCCTCTGCCTTTTTTAAAACCAGCTTGAACATCTGGAAGTTCACAGTTCATGTATTGCTGAAGCCTGGCTTGGAGAATTTTAAGCATCACTTGTGAGGGCTTCCCTGGTGGCTCAGACGGTAAAACGCGGGTCTGCAATGTGGGAGACCTGGGTTCAATCCCTGGGTTGGGAAGATCCCCTGGAGAAGGAAATGGCAGCCCACTCCAGTACTCTTGCCTGGAAAATCCCATGGACGGAGGAGCCTGGTCAGCTGCAGTCCACGGGGTCGCAGAGAGTCGGACACGACTTCACTTTCACTTTACTACTGAGTGCAATTGTGCAATAGTTTGAGCATTCTTTGACGTTGTCTTCCTTTAGGAATGGAATGAAAACCGACCTTTTCCAGTCCTGTGGTCACTGCTGAGTTTTCCAAATTTGCTGGCATATTGACTGCAGCACTTTCACAGCATCATCTTTCAGGATTTGAAATACCTCAACTGGAATTCCATCACATCCACTAGCTTTGTTCATAGTGATGCTTCCTAAGGTCCACTTGACTTCACATTCCAGGATGTTTGGCTCTAGGTGAGTGATCACACCATCGTGATTATCTGGGTCATGAAGATCTTTTTTGTACAGTGCTTCTGTGTATTCTTGTCACCTCTTTTTAGTATCTTCTGCTTCCGTTAGGTCCCTATCCTTCCTGTCTTTTATGGAGCCCATCTTTGCATGAAATGTTCCCTTGGTATCTCTAATTTGCTTGAAGTGATCTCTAGTCTTTCCCATTCTGTTGCTTTCCTCTACTTCTTTGCATTGATCGCTGAGGAAGGCTTTCTTATCTCTCTTTGCTACTCTTTGGAGCTCTGCATTCAAATGGGTATGTCTTTCCATTTCTCCTTTGCTTTTCACTTCCCTTCTTTTCACAGCTATTTGTAAGGCCTCCTCAGACAGCCATTTTGCTCTTTTGCATTTCTTTTTCTTGGGGATTGTCTTGATTCCTCTCTCCTGTGCAATATCACGAACCTTCGTCCATAGTTAATCAGGCACTCTGTCTATCAGATCTAGTCCCTTAAATCTATTTCTCTAATAGATAATGCAGCCAATTTGTTGCATTGGTCATAATGTAATTATATAGCATTTATTATATAGAAGAAAACAAAAAAGAATCATAATTTCCTATCTTAAGATTCATGTTGCAACTTAAGATTCTGGTTATGACAGTGGAAAGTTTCATCTTATCATTGACTTTCTTGCTGATGCCTATATTACTCCATCATTAAAATAAAAATTTAATTTATACCAATACTACCAATACTCCGTAATTAATATTTTTAATGTAGATGATGCCTAGCTCAATCCTTTTAAAGGAAATGTAGAAATAGCTATCTGAGGTGTTTTAATATGCATCTTTAAAGATAGATAATGGATGGATGAATGGATGGGTAGATAGATAAATGTTAGACATAACTATCTTATATGTTTAACAGATAGTAAACAAATGCTTATGTTTTAAACATGTTATATTTTTATGTTTCTGCACGTGTATATTGATAAATTCTTCTTAATTGAATGAAGACCATCGCGTGAAATGGTACTCAGTCTTCAATCCACTATCCACTTCTACATCCTCCATCTCTGCAAACTCTGTCTCTCCCTCCGTCCAATGAATATCTCCTATTTACCTAGTGGTATAGAGCATAAAGCTAAGTTTTAGGAGACAAAGATTTTAAAAGTCTTTAACCCACAGAAGAATAGAGTATATGTGATTCTATCAAGTTCCCTTTTATGGACCTAGTTCAGCGTTCATACACATATACTTTTTTTTCCTCACCAAAGCACTGATGGCAATTCCTCATTGGCAACAGATAAACAGGAAATGTAAATCTCAGCAGTTGATGCTGCACAATCTTTCATAGAGTTTTATTGAGTTTTAACCATGTAATTTCATTTACCTATCATTCAAAGGTTCATTGTCTTTTTTATGAAAAATGTCTGCCAGACAGGGAAATACATAATGTCCACAGAAAGACATTATATTTGTCACCGTGAGGACAAAATTGGTGCATATTGACCCATCATTTTTTTCCAGTTCAACCTCATTGAACATTTTAATCAAAATCACTGATGGTTCCTAGTGTAATAAATTGATCTCCAAAACAAAATGGAGAAGTTATAAGATTTGTATATTTTACACTGAAATAGTGATGAAAACTTCTGTCACAACATTTCTTTTGTGATTTCAACAAACAGTTAAAATTATAGCTAGGGAGCAGTAAATCACCATATGCTCTGTTACTTCTAGGTTTGGACTCAGAAATTTGAATATTGACAGGATTGACATATTAATTTGAGCTTTCCCTGAATGTTTCAATTTAACTTTTGATTTTTTCCCCCCAAAGACTCAAGAGAGCCTTTCATTTAAAATGCATTATTTAGGGAACAGTTTTAATAATCTGACATCCTTTCATTTAACTGTCAATATAACATTTCTTTGAAAAATGATATCTGCTGAGAATTGATTATTGAATGAAGATCAGTAATTTTAGGTTGTGTAGATCATCTATCAGGAATTTTCTAAAGGAATCACTGACTCCGTTCAGTGTGGTGTATTTCATATGTAAGCAGTACATGCATTATATTAGGAAGTAAAACTGAAGGTTTATCAACACAGCAGTTGTAACATGCTGAGGGAGAAACTGGGCAACTTGTAGTTGTATCCTAATGCATTACTTCATTCTTTGTTCCCTCCATTCTTGCCTACATACCCCTCCATGTGGGCAGCCTTAATGCAACTCTGATCATGTTATTCCCTCTTTACAAGTCTTATTCTGTGATTTTCTAGTGCCTACTGGACAAAGTCTAGATGCTCCCATCTGCTACTGAAAGCCCTACACATTCAGCCTAATGCTTGCCTCAAAACTCAAATCATGTTACCCATGTACCTTCCCTCATTGTCTGCCTCTGGAATCTGCACACTTTACCCTGTCTCTCCCTATGCCTGTCTACCTCCAAGTCCTCATGCCCGCACTTTGCTCAGCCTGGAAGTCCCTTCTCAAGTTTGCCATCTCCAGTTGCCCAAATCCACTGTAAAATAGTTCTCGATTCTTCCCACTAGATGTGACCTACTTCTGTGCCTTTTTTTTTTAATATATTTTCATATACACAAGAGGATTTATGTTGTACCTATTATTTTATTCTTTATTTTTTTCATTTAATATATCTGAGGTATCTTTTCAGTACTGAGCATGTATACCTTCTCTTCATTTTTAATATAAATGTCTTTGTTGAATGATTTTAAAGAATAAATGAGGAGTGCCATTGCTTCTTTCTTCTTAATTAAAGGTGAAATAGAAGCATTAGAAAAAGTTGAGACAGCTAAGAAAAGGGTTGCAGTTTCTCAGTTTTTAAACAGATTTCTTCTCATTTTTAACAACTATGTTCTATCATATCATATGGGCACAGCATAATTTAATTAAAGTGATTCTGCATTAATGTATATTTTAGTTGGTTTTGGTTGTTGCTTTTTAAATATCCATTATAAACAATTCTGTTTGTTGTAGAAAACGCTCT
Source organism: Cervus canadensis (assembly GCF_019320065.1). NCBI lineage: Eukaryota > Metazoa > Chordata > Mammalia > Artiodactyla > Cervidae > Cervus > Cervus canadensis. Next base: position 41,882,119 of record NC_057389.1, on the reverse strand, counting down.
TAAATATTTATATTGGAGAACTTATGCAGAGATTATTAGTAGAATTTACCCTGGCAAGGAGGTTGTTTTTTTTATCTTGAATGATAATTATTTTAATGGTATCTCTTTATTGCCATCCCCTCCCCTAAAGGCCTGAGGGCTTCTTGATGGTAAAGGAGTCATTGTCATTATCATCATTAGTATGTATCCATCGGGCTCTATGCTAACTGCTTTATAGATGTGTCTCAGTTTATTTATTTTTAAAATTTATTGATTTATACCATTGTGTTTAATTTGTGCTATATAGTGAAGTGACTCAGTTTTTTAATATACATATATATAAACACAAATATATGTATATATATTCTTTTTCGTGTTCTTTTCCATTATGATTTATTGCAGAGTATCACATATAGTTCCCTGTGCTATATGGTAGGACTTTGTTTATCCATCCTGTATACTAGATGCATTTCATTTAGTCATCAGAACAACTCCATGTAATTGCATATTACTAGTTTCATCATATACGTGGTCCTTGGAGTAGGAAATGGCAACCCACTCCAATATTCTTGCCTGGAGAATTCCATGGACAGAGAAGCCTGGTAGGCTACAGTCCATGGGGTCACAGAGTGTTGGACCTGACAGTGACTAAAGCAGCACCACCACCACATACATGAGCAAACTGACTCTTAAAGAGATCAAGAAGCTTGCAAAAGGAGGCGGTTATATTTGAACTCAGTTTATGAGGCTGGATTTGAACATCCTCCTAACTACTGTGCTCTCTCCTCTGCACCCATCTGGCTCTCTGGAGATATTTGCTGAGTGATGATGCCAGAAACAAAGCAAAGGGAAACTTCCACAGAAAATAAATGAAACATTGTTCATGTAAAGAAGAGATGTTTCTTCCTTGAACCACACATTGTCTTAGCAGTTCTGTTGGTGACTTTCCTTGCGGATAACTATCTTATGAAAGAAATTAGTGGAAAAGAAAAGCAAAGATCTGCTTAGTTAATACCCATAGATCCATTAGTACATCCATGAATAAACAGTTTATTTGCAAGTTTTTAAGGAAAATTCTAACTACATTTCTTTGATGGGAAAACAAACAAGGAGCGAGTAAAGCCTTTTTTTTTTTTTTAAGTTTAACTAAAAAGTCATTCATTTCTGAAATTTTCACTGAGCATGCATTCCATGCCAGGTGTTGTGTTGCCTTCTGGAGGAACCAGCAAGACTAGAAACATCTCGAACAGTAATAAAGCTAGGATAAACATGTGGGTACACAGAGTGATCATGAATGCTCTTTACAGGGATGCTTCTGGAGAATCAGGGAAAGCTTCCTGTGGTCACAGGAGAGCAGCAATCAGATGTTCAAGGAGAGTTGACCCCGGTGTGGGTCAGGTGGTAGGTTAGAGGTAGCAGCTGAGGTAGAAGGTGCAGGCTGAGTGGTGGGAGTGGCAGGATTGGCCTGGCATGGATGAGATCCTCGTGAGCCAGAGGAAGGAGTGTGATCTCGGCACCAAGGATGAGAAAAGTAGTTCAGGAAGAGGCTGCCATTGGGCACTGTGGGTAATTTTTAAAAAATTTATTGTTAATTGGAAGAGAATTACTTTGCAATGTTGTGTTGGTTTCTACTGTATAACATTGTGAATCAGCTATGAGTATACATCTACACCCTCCCTTGTGCCTCCCTCCCATGCCTCTGGGTTGTCACAGAGCTCTGGGGTGGTGAGCGCCCTGTGCTATATAGCAGTTTCCCACTAGCTATCTGTTTTGCACACGGTAATGTGTATATGTCAGTGCTAATACTTAATTAGTCCCACTCTCTCTTTCCCACTCTGTGTCCACAAGTCTCTTCTCCATGTTTGCATCTCTATTCATCCCCTGCAAGTAGGTTCATCTGTCCTGTTTTTCTAGATTCCATACATGTGTGTTAATATACGGTATAATAACTTTGTACTGTGCTATGCTCAGTTGTATCAGACTCTTTTGTGACCCCATGCATTGTTGCCCACCAGGCTCCTCCATCCATGGAATTTTCAGGAATACTGGAGTGGGTTGCCATTTCCTACCCCAGGAGTCTTCCCCACCCAGGGATCATGATCCACATCTCTTGCATCTCCTGCATTGGCGGGTGGATTCTTTACCACTGCACCACCTGGGAAGCCCTTGTAATAGCATTATTATTATTGTTTAGTCGCCAAGTCATGTCCAACTCTTTTGCAACCCCACGGACTGTAAGCTGCCAGTCTTCTCTATCCATGGGATTTCCCAGGCAAGAATACTGGAGTGGATTGTCATTTCCTTCTCCAGGGGATCTTGCTGATCCAGGGTTGAACTCACATCTCCTGCTTATCAGGTGGATTCTTTACCACTCAGACATGTAATTCACATACCTTACAATCTACTCCTTTAAGCATACAATTCTGTGGTTTTGAGTATACTCACAGAGTTGGGCAAATATCATCTTGATCAAATTGCAGAATATTTTCATCACCCCAAAAGGAGACCTATTGCACATTGCATGTCATTCCCCATTCTCACCTGCTCACTCCCCCATTCTCTCAAAGCTACTAATATACTTCCTATATCTATGACTTTGCCTATATTGGACATTTCATATAAATGGAATCATAGAAGATGTGACTTTGTGTCTGGCTTCTTTCACAAAGCAGAATATTTTCAAGATTCTTCCATGTTGTAACATGTATCAGGATTTCTTTCCTTTTTTATTGCCGAATAATTGCTGAATTTTATTGCCAATTAAATGCTGGTTATATTTTATCTTACTTGTTGTACAGTGAATTCAGCAGCTTCTAAAAATACCTCAGAGACATTAAATCCTAAAGTAAGCTCACCTTTTAAGATAGTAGAAACGTGAAATTACTTCCTGGTTATTAATTGTTATTCTTAAAACATTTAAATATCATGCAACAGAATTATTGCCAATAGCCAACTGTCACCTCTAAAATAAGATAGTAAGTATTTTCTCCTTTAAAGAATAATAATTCCAGCATTTCTCAGTCTTTAATTTTTTGCAACATTATCAGAGTATGTAAACTTGACACATTTTATAATACCAGTTATAGAATAAGCAGGTTTACATACATTTGTTATACTTTCCTAGTAATGGGTAGAAACTGGTTTTCAGAACAGGAGGTAAGGTAGAAACATTTTGTGGTATAAACACATGGACCTATTTCTTTTGAAAAAAATTAATGGGACAAAGTTAACTTCTAGTTAATATTTTTAATTGTTTTAAAACATAAAACTATCTTGCCTTTTCCTTTTTTCTTCTTTTTCTTGTCATGACAAAATAAAAAGACAGAGGTAGAATCAGATAGTAATTACTTTCCCCCTACTATATGAGAAACTCACTCTGGAAAATAATCTGCTGTCAGATTGCTAGGAATTGCACAGTGAAAATATGGTACAACAGTGTGCTTTTCTACCCCAGCTGTCGCTTCTTTGTTCCCAGGCTAAAAGAGCTCATCTTTTCCCCCTACGTGTAGCACAGTGTAAAGAGCGCAAAATTAGAATTCAAAGAGCTAGGGAAAAACAGAATTTGAATTATGACTCTCGGACTCACATACTTTGGCTTAGTGATGTGAACTCTCTGAGCCTCCATTTCCTCACTTGTGAATTGGGAATGATGACACCTCTGACATGGGAGTCTTAGAAGGACTGAAGTAGAAAGCATATGTAGGCACCCACTCGTGTGCCTGGCATACTAAATGGTAGTTATTAAAGAAGGAAAGTTTTGACTACATGTGCCACACATGGTTCTTCATGCCTTGCGCTCCATGTTTCTACATGTTCCAGTGTTGTCAAGAACTGTGCTTAATATTCCTCTCACCCAACCAAATATTAGAGTTATATTTTTAAAGTTTATTATTTAAACTTTATTATGATTTTACATTTCTATAAAATTAATAACATTTTATGTATTTATATTATTATTTGATTTATTTATATTATTATTTGATTATATTATTATTTTATAAGTATATGAGCTCCAAAAGATCGGAAACACTTATAGCTCATTAAAAGCTTTCAGCAGCTGAGATTGACTAATAGATCAGTAAATATTTGTAAATATTTCTAAAGTCGTGAGTCTATTTTTTAGCACTGTGGAGGACTTAGTAAGAGGACTAGCACCTGGTTACCACTCTCAAGCAAGTTGGAATATGAGTTTGGTAAGTACTGGTGAGGCTCCTTTCAGTGCCAAGGGTTGAGATGGGCTCAGGTTACCTGGAAGATGTGTGAGAACATTTAGGCAACTGTCTCAGTGATGCCACAGCAGGGAGCCATGGAGATCTGGACCACCATTCAGGATGACCATTTGTTATTGACTCAGTACATCCTCAGATATCTGATAAGCTTGACACTTCAAGAGTCTTTGCCTTATACATGTCTCCTGTCTTCATCTCAACTTTCACTTGAAGTGCATTTGTTTCTTCTGTGGCTACCACTTGCCTGGCTATCTTTCTGACTTTAAAGCTTTGCTAGAGAGAAGGTCTAGCTGGGTTTCTGGTTGGAATACAGTGTCTAACATCCTTGCAGGGAAGCCTCTTAAAGACAGGTGATCACATGGATCTAGTTCCCCTGTGGTTTGATGCTGCAGTCATTGGCTTTAATAGTCAAAGCCACTGCCAGGCTTTCTGGGGTTCCAGACGTGGCAGCCTCAGTACTGGGAGGGGTAGGAGGCCATGATGTTTCCAGCCTTTGCTCAGTAGAAGTGAACGGATGGCTCTCAAGATAGGGCATTGAGTGCATGCATGCATGCATGTATGCTTGCCCAGTCGGTCAGTGAACACTGAGGTACATGTGTCTTTCAGTTCTGGTTTCCTTAGGGCATATCACCAGCAGTGGGATTTCTGGGTCGTATGGCAGTTCTATCCCCAGTTTTTTTAAGGAATCTCCACATAGTGGAGTTCTCCATAGTACAGTCCTCTATAGTGGCTGCACCAGTTTGCATTCCTGCCAACAGTGTAAGAGGGTTCCCTTTTCTCCACATCTTCTCCGGCATTTATTGTTTATGGACTTTTTCATGATGGCTATTCTGACTGGTGTGAGATGATACCTCATTGTGATTTTGATTTGCATTTCTCTAAAAATGAGTGATGTTAAGCATCATTTCATGTGTTTATTACTTGGGTTTAATTCCTGAATTGGGAAGATCTCCTGGAGAAGGGAATGGCAGCGCACTCCAGTATTCTTGCCTGGAGAATTCCATGGGCAGAGGAGCCTGGCAAGTACAGTCCATGTTGTCTCAAAGAGTCAGACATGCCTGAACAACTAACACAGACACACACACACACACACATTAGCTGTGTATATGTCGTCTTTGGAGACATGTCTGTTTAGGTCTTTTGCCCACTTTTTGATTGGGTTGATTGTTTTTCTGGTATTGACCTGCATGGGCTCTGTAAATTTTGGAAATTGATTCTTTGTTAGTTGTTTCATGTACTGTGGGGTCTTTACCATGGAGTCCATCAAGACAGAGCACTTTGAAGTAAATGTCAGGAGACTGATAGACAGTGCCTCTTTGATGGAGAAAATAGCCCACCAGAGTGAATAATCAAGGAATAATTGATTATTCCAAGTGAATAATCAAGGGGCAAAGTGTCAATCCCAAATTGTGTCTCATACCATGCAATACCCTTGGGATGTATACAATGATTATGTGTTAAATGGATTGTTGAAGGAAGAAACACTAGGTCTACAACACTGAGAAAATTTGTAGGGGATGCAGAAGTGGGGAGAACTCTGGTTTTTGGATTTTCAACCCAGTTGTCTGCTCTCATACCTCTCTTCCACTTTTGAATTTCTTCTCTTGAATTCTCCCTCTCTCTCTTGCAGGTGATTCCCAGTGCATTTCCCTGTAATAATTTTTCTTTATGATATATATTTTTGTGAGAATAAAGAATTGTGTAGTTAAATCAATTTAAGAACTATTTGATAAACTTGAGGGTAGGCTATGCTGTGGTAACAAATGAATTCTGAAGAGTCAGTGGTTTAACTTTAAAAAGGATTTTTTTTTCTTGCTTATTCGAAGTCCTGTGGTACCTGGGGAACTTCCCAGGGCAGCCAGCTTCCATGGGGTGACTTAGTGACATGATGTATTCCCATCAAATGGCTCTGTCTTTGGAATATCATGGCACTCATGATTTCCTTGTAGGAAATTACTGATCTGGAAGCCCACACAGAAGCCTTTCTTTGCCTCAACTTGAAAGTGACACTAGTTACACACACACACTCAGATTTCATTGATTGGAACTAGCCTTAGGGTTTCACCCTATAGCAAAGGGTTGAGACTCTTCCTTTGCTTCGGAAAGGTAGAAAAAACCAGATATGAATGAGTACTGGCAATCTCTACTTCTTGAGTTGAATTGTGTCACATTTCTGTCACTATAGAAAGTTTCTTAAAGTTTTGAACATGGTAACACACTTTGCCTGTCTTCAAGATGATCCTGTTCTTTGTGATTTTCCCCCAAATTCATGTGATCATAGAACTCCTCCTTCATGGAGCTACTTACCACAGGACTATTCTATGGAAGATATTTTGATAAGAACTGAGATAATTTCTACATTTCCTTTCTCACTGCTACTATTAGCATCATTTATTCTCATCTCCCTTGTGGTGGTCCTATTTGTAAACCTTTATTAACATGGAAATTGCTAAAAAAAAAAAAAAATGCTACTTGCCATTGCAATTCCTAGCTGCATTTCAGTGTCTGTAAAGAGCATATTCAGAAAAGACAAAGCGAACTGTTGGAATCTAGCAGAAGTGATTGCTGGGTGACTAGGAAACAGTGGCCTTTTGGTAGAAGAATGGTTCATGCTGTTTTTACAGTCTACTGGCGTTTTATTTTAGAAGACTGGGAGATGAAAATATTATCACTCATGTGAAATAACAGCTGCCACCAAGTTTCTTTGAGCTGTTGGATGACATCATTGTCTATAAAATAGTAGCAGAGATAGTATCTCTAGTTGGCTGTTGTTAAATCAAACTTGATTGGACTTTGAGTTTATCAAAGAAGAGTCACTGAATTTCTGATAAATGCGGGCCCCATTGATGGGCTCTGAGAAATTTGCCACCTAGTATTATGCAGGGTAAACAGCAATAAATACTTGTTGCTAAATAGACAATAAAGATCACTCAACAGATGTTTGTTGAGGATTTCCCCTGTGCCCCACACGGTAATAAGTTCTTCAGGAATATCAGGAATTCCTAAGGAAGGAGTATGTTGTAGTTGTTGTTCAGTTGCCAAGTCATGTCCGACTCTTTGCAACCCCATTGACTGCAGCATGGCAGGCTTCCCTGTCCTTCATTATGTCCTGGAGTTTGCTCAAACTCATGTCTACTGAGTCGGTGATGCTATTCTAGCATCTCATCCTCTGCCACTCTCTTCTCCTTTTGCCTTCACTCTTCCCCAGCATCAGAGTCTTTTCCAGTGACTTGTCTCTTAGCGTCAGGGAGCCAAAATATTGGAGCTTCATCAGTCCTTTCAAGGAATCTGTTAAGGAACAAGAAATTGACATGGTGACAATTATCATAAAGATTACAGATTTTTTTGAGAACAGATATTAATCTAATAATCACACTTACAAGTGTATTAAAATGACTTGAGATACATGTTCTGGGTGAAAGGAATATGTGAAATTCTAAAACAAGGAGCTTGATGGAGACAAGCGGTACACTTTCTAGTCTGAGCTCCCAGATTAACAAGGAATGAGCAGTCTCAGATATGGCAGAGGACAGATCCCGAGTGTAAGTGTATCACTCTGTGGATCTATACACTTTCGATTATACAAACTTCGTTTTTATATCAGAGTTCTTTGAGCCCGAGCTATTGAAGGACTTTGTCCTTAGAAAGACCTAAATGAAATTAGTTGGTTTAATCATTAGCTTCCTAGTGATTTCAACCGCAAATGTAATCGATTCCAAGAATAGCATTACCTAATTTTTCCCAGCCACATGGATTCTGTTAGAGTTCCCAAGGTAAGCTGTTCTGAAGGGGCAGTTGCTAAAGAGTACAGGCATATTATGGCTATTTGGGAAGAATTTGTCTGATGGTTTAGAGCAACAGTTAGCAAACTTTTTAAAAGGCCAGATAGTAAATATTTTTAAAAAGGTTTTGTTAATTTTCATTGGAACATACTTGCTTTACAATATTGTGTTAATTCTACTGGACAGCAAAGTGAATCAGCTATACGTTTACATATGTGAGCCCTCTTTTTTGGATTTCCTTCCCATTTATGTCACCACAGAGCATTGTGTAGAGTTCCCTGTGCTATAAAGTAGGTTCTCATTAATAATCTATTTTATGCATAGTATCAATAGTGAATACATGTCAATATCAGACTTTGCCTGATATATGGTTTCTGCCATGACAAAGCTCTGCTGCTATCATGCAAAAAGTACTGTACTGGTGATAAATATGGAAATATAGATAAATAAATATTTGATCAAACACTTTTAATATTATTTATTTTGGGCTGGCCACAAAGACAAATATTTTTCCTTTAATTTTTAAAAATTAAATATAGCTGATTTAAAATGTGCGAATCTCTGCTGTATAGTAAAGTGACTCAGTTATGCACATATATACATTCTTTTTTATATTATTTTCCATTATGGTTTATCACTAGATATTGAATACAGTTTTGTGTGTTGTACATTAGGACCCTGTTGTTTATCCATTCTAAATGTAATCATTTGCATCTACCAACCCCAAACTCCCAATCGTTCCTTCTCCCCCGACCCCTTGACAACTACAGGTCTGTTCTCTATGTCAGTAATTCTATTTCTGTTTCATAAATAAGTTCATTTGTGCTGTATTTTAGATTCCACATATAAGTGATCTCATATGGTATTTGTCTTTCTCTTTCTAACTTACTTAGTATGATAATCTCTAGTTGCATCCATGTTGCTGCCAATGGCATTATTTCATTTTTATGGCTTAGTAGTATTCCATTGAATATATGTACCACATCTTCTTTATTGACTCATTTGTTTGTAGATATTTAGTTTTTTTCCATGTTTTGGCTATTGTGAATAGTGCTATGAATATTGGGGTGCATGTATCTTTTTGAATTATAGTTTTATCCAGATATATGCCCAGGAGTGGGGTTGCTGGACCATATGGCAGTTCTATTTTTAGTTTTCTGAAGAATCTTCATACTGGTTTTATGGTGACTGTACCAACTTGCATTCCCACAAGCAGTATAGGAGAGTTCCCTTTTCTCCACATCCTCTCCAGCTTTTGTCATTTGTAGACTTTTTAATGCTGGCCATTCTGATGGTGTGAGTAAGTATCTCACTGTAGTTTTGATTTGCATTTTTCTAATACTTAGTGATGTGCCTACTGGCCATTTGTGTCTTTCACAAAGACACGTATTTTTACTTCAGATTTTTTTCTGAATCTTATATAATTTCTGGGTTAAATGACTGTTGATAGCCATTATGGGAATATTGAAGATGAGGTTGAATCTGCACTGAGCCCAGAAAAAGCCCTTGAACCAGACAATATGCAAAGGAATTGATTTGGTTGTGTTCCAGTAAAACTTTATTTGTAAAATCAAGGGGCAGGCTATATTTAGCCATGGGTCATAGTTTGCAGACCCTTAGCTTAATCCATAATTCCTGAATACCTGGTTTTATCTACTACCAAACAGCCCACAAAGTTTCTCAAAGGAAAAAAGTCATTTTGGTGACATCCTTTTGGTATTTCAAACAGGGTCAGCAAATACAGTATAATTTTTAAAATTTAAGAAAAGCATATTTGCCCTTTGCATCAAAAGCAAACCTTATTCATTCCCATGTGATTTTTTCAAGCCCTCCTTTTAGTACATTATCTCTATTAAGTATTAAAATCCAAGTTGCTTACCAAGTTTTTTGGAAAGGGTGGTGCTTTAATATATTTCAGCTTTAGCACCTTAGTATGACAAAAGGCTTTAAAAATGAGTTTTGAATGAATGGAAAGATTCTCTGAAGACTTGTCCACATGGGGAGCAGATTAGATAGAATGCTGCCAATCAGAGTGTGGTTCCTGTCCCATGACTTTTATGTGTCTGATACTGATTCTGATTTTGCTAGGATATGATGACAGTTGAATAGCAGATATCATGATAATTATTTCATTCTCTCCCTTAATGGGAGGGGTTACATTTTTAAATGTTATATGTTCTTCACAAAGCCTCATATATGAGAGGTACTCAGTATGCTTAGTAAGTATGCTTAAAATGAATGAATGAGCAAATAAAGATAAGACTGCTATTTTTTTGTATAATACATCAGTCAAGATGCAAGATTTAGGTTTAAAAAAAGTTGCACAGCTGACTATCTACTTGTAAAAAAACTTGGGGACCATGAAGACAAGTATTTTTTATTTCAATTTCCTCTGAATCTTATTGAATTTCTAGGTTAAATGATTGTTGATGGCTATGATTGGGGTTGAATGTGCATTCAGCCCAGAAATAGCCCCTGAACATTGGTTTATAATTTTTTTTTTAATAAAATCAGTTGATTTTCTTATGGCTTAGCTTTTTTTTTCTGCTAAAAAAATGAGTATAAGATAATGTAGCAAATAGCACATATGTTCTCTAGTCATCGAGACCTGAATTAAAATCTGACTCCTTGAATTACTAGCTATATGACCTAGGACAAGTTCTTTATCTTCTCATATCTGTTTTTTCCTGTATAAAATAATAGTAATCACACTTTTTAGCTCATAGCATTATCACAATGGTTAAATTAAAAAACTTAATGTTCTGCCTTAATTAGTATGGAAAATTCTACCTAATATATAGGAATTCTTCAACAAATACTTGGTATGATGATAATGATGGTGAGCTCTACAATCAGAATATCATTTTTATTTTCTTAAGCTTCTCTTCATAATGAAGGCAGTAATACTAGATGAGTCATTAAAATGTACATATCACATATTATGAGATCTGAGAAAGTTAGGAAGAATTTTTTTCCTTGAAAGAGATTTAATATTTCATCTGAATCACTAGATAAAAATTTAATAATCCTCCTTCTCAAGGAAGAGAATAAAGCGTGATGCTGTCCCAAACCTACTGTTGCTTGTCAGAGAAAGATCGTCATTGTAAATGCTACCCGTTAGGAGGACATACGATTCAGCACAAAATCACAAACCATGTAGACTGCTTGTTTAATGCACAATAAGTGTGAATGCTGGGGGAAATCCAGGGGGAAAGTATGAAAAAAAAATTATACATTTTGCATTTAGCTTTTAGGCTTTTCTGATCTTTTCACACCACAGTTTAAGAATTAATTTGTTAAGGTGTTCCAACCTCATTATCTGATTTGAATTTGAATACAAGCAGATTCTTCATTAGTATTGTTTGGTATATTTAATATTGGTCAAACAAAGCTGTATTCAACTGATTATAAAACAGAAATAAATGCAAGTCTATCTAGTGGACTAATAATATAAACAAGTTTGGGGATTAAACAACAAAATATGGAGTCAAATAAGCAATTGTCACTGCCTCGGGACCCAAGGCAACAATTGAATCGTTCTTTTCCAGTGATCAGGAAGCTATAGTTAATGGAATGGGATAACCACTGATAAATACACATACACAGGTACACACACACACATGCATGTATATAGATACATGCAGACGTTCTTACAGTTATCTTGTCATTCATTCAAGATACATGTATTGAGCCTGTTTCTATGGCAGGCATTGGAGATACTACAGTAACTTAACCAGACCTGGTCTTTATGCTCACTTTCTCATTTGCCCTCCAGCACAGGAAGATGATTACTGTCAGAAGAATGAAGTCCAGGGTTCCACAGGCATGTAAGGCTGCCAACTCAATTATCGTCCCTCAGAAATGGAATTTAGAAGCCAGCTAAGGAATAATAAACAAGCAGGAGAAATAGAGGAAAAATCAAACAATGATCAGTGAGCTAACAATAAGACAAGCAGTGGATTGTTTCCCTTTTCTGCCAAAGTGTCCACCTTTCATTCCAGATCTGCTTGCTAGGGCTCTGGTTCTATATACACAGAAAAAAAAAAAAAATCTCATTTCCACAATCTTTTGTTCATACTGTTTCCCTACTTGGAAAGTTATACTCTCTTTTCTTTCTTTCTCCAAATCCTGTCTATTCATTAAGAAGCCACTCTTCCTCCAAGAAACCTGTATTAAGCACACCATCCCTCATAGACCTCTTTCTCTGACTTCCCAATTCCCCACAACTGAATAGACCACATCACACAATTTAGTGTTTAATTACTAGTTAATGTAACCAGTGCTTAGTTACCTTACACCTTGTGTCTTTAGTTTTTCATCCATTCAACTATAATATGATAAAGGAGTTCTTTTTCAGGACTAGGTCCTGTAGAGAGATTGGGTCGAAGGTTTGGGGAGGATGCTTAGGGAAGGGAAAATAGCAATGAGCTGAAGAATCTCCTTTCAAGGAACTTGCTATGGATTAGGAGTACTGTGACATATATGCACATTACTGTAGACTGAGTTGTGTTCCTCCACATATTGGGAAGAATGTTGAAATAAATCGTAACGACCAGTTTCAAAGAATGTGACCTTATTTATAAATCAGGTTTTTGCAGGTGTAATTAAGTTAAGATGAGGTGGGTCCTAATCCAATATGAGTGGTGGACTTACAGGAAGAGGGGAATGGACACAGAATGCCAGGGGAAATGCCATTTGATTACTGAGGCTGAGCTTGAAGTGGTGTGTCTATGAGTTAAGGAACTCTGATTGCTAGAAACACCAGACATTGAGAGAAAGGCATGGCCCAGATAACAACTTAATTTTAGACTTCTAGTCCCCAGAATTGTGAGAGAAAACAGTTCTGTTGTTGTCAGTTTCCCAGTTTGTGGTACTTTGTTATGGTAGCCCTCCGTTCAGTTCAATTGCTCAGTTGTATCTGACTCTGTGACCACATGGACTGCAGCACACCAGGTTTCTGTCCATCACCAACTCTAAGCTAATATATCATGAGTCCAAAGAAGGAGGGAGGAACGATTGGAAATGAGGAATGATTGGGCCAGTTGAATGCTTCAGATGTTCTGAGGAGAAAACAATCATCTCTATAGGGGATGGGTTGTATACTGGGGGAAGTTTTATGGTTGGGTACTGGGTCTTAAGGTTTACCAGGGTTTGAACATCTAAGATGGGATGAAAGAAGAAACTACATTACACTTTTAGGAATTAGCATGAGTAAAAGTGTAGACACGTATGAATAGAATCATAACATGCATTGTGTCCAGGGAAAATTAGGTGCTTTAGTTTTCTAGAGCATTTTGTGACGGCAGAAAGCAGCTGAAGATGAGCTTAGAGAAGTAGACTGGGGCAAGATCATAGAGGGAAAACCTTCAACAAGAGGAGAAGAAAATCTGTTACCATTTACTCAATAGGTACAGAGATTTGGAGAGTAGAGAGAGACAGAAGTATGTGTTCTTTGGGAAGCTGATATGATGGTATTGTATCCAGCAAAGACTCTGTAACACAGTTACTAGGTTTCATCCTTACAGATTTAGATTCAGCAACTTTTTGGTGGAGCCCAAGAATTTGCATTTCTCATAAGTTCTCAGGTGGTACTAACACTACTAAACTGGGAACCGCCATTGAGGCCCCTTGGTATAGAGAGATGGGAATTTGGAGATACATGAAGCCAAGAAACCCCTTGGAGCTTAATGTAATGAACAGATAAAAGATAAACGAGAGCTGAGGGAGTGGTGTTGGGCATGAAGATGAGATAAGAAATTCCCACCAGGTTGGTCTTGGCAGCTCATCACATGTAAAGATTCAGGAAGAGAGTAGCATTAGTTATTCTACATCTTTGGGAGATTATTATAATGCTTTTTGTTTCTTGTGTGTTAGTCTTACTATTATTACCAAATTAAAAACTGTCTGAGGATAATGACTGTCATTTGGCAGGTTTGTTAAAAAAAAAAAAATCTTTGTATTTAGTATATATAACTTCTCTTGAATGTATAATATATGCCAGGCACTTTGCATAGATTGCTTATTTTAAACTTCAGTGCCAGTCTGTGAGTTGGGTGTTACTGTTTGTTTTATACAAGAGGAAAGTAGAGCTAAGAGAGGTTGAGTAACTTATCTGAGGTCACACAGTAGCTAGCGGTTAACCAGGATTTTGAACCAGGCTGTCTGATTTCAGAGCTTGTGTCCTAACTCTTACATGACAGCCCCTCACTAGTGTAGAGCTAGGATCTAATAGATGCTAGGTCATAATACCTATTTATCTTATATGACAACAACATAATCATAAAGGAAAATTAGATGATAGAAATAATTGTAAAAAAATAAATAAACTCATCCATAAATCCACTATCCAGTGATAGGCACTGCTAGCATGTATGTTTGAATCTTTTCATGTTTCTCTCTAAGCCTGCACATTTATACACAGTTAGATTACACTATACTGCTTATGTGATTTTATAACTCTTTAAAAAATTAACAGTACCATCAGCGATTTTTTTGTCAGTAGATATACTCATATAACATCAATGTTAGTTGTAATTTATTTTCTGTTTTATGAGTATGCCATAATATATTGAACTATTCTTCTCTAGTTGGGCATCTAGAAATGTGCCTGGATACTGAGAATTATCTTAAATGTCAACCCATTCCAGTATTCTTGCCTGGGAAATCCTATGGACAGAGGGGCCTGGCAGGCTACAGTCCATGGGGTCGCAAAGAGTTAGACGTGACTTAGCGACTAAATAGACAGATAGTCTGAGAATTATCTTATCTGTGGATGTATTATTATTAACCTGAAGTATAGACCTTGGAGCACAGAACTCTGAATTTTATTGGAAAGAATAAAATTCATGCAGTAAAATTCTCCCATTTAATAGATAAGAAAACCAAGGTTCAGGTAGGTAAAGTAGATATACTACATTTGCAATTATAAACTAGGACTATTATCTTCTCATCCATCCATTCATTTATCCCTTCATCCCTCCATCCCTCCCCCCATCCATCCATCTGTCCATCAAATATTAGTGAGTGCTTATTTGTGTAGGATACTATTCTGTGTACAGCAGTGACCAAAACAAATCAAAGACCCTTCCATCATGGAGCTAATGTGATGGGGGAATTCATAACCTAGTCTCTCTTACTGCCCCACATTGCCAATTTTCTAGATCACTTGGTTTTGTGTCATCCTATCAAAGATGCCAGCCAAACAGAACTGCTCAATGCAAGACACAGTCCTTCTTTCACTAAGTTTACACCAAGGGAAAACTGTGTCTTTCTAACCAAAACAAACAGGTGTAGTCTGCTGAAACCCTGCAGGGGCATCTTGCTCCACTGCCCAGAGGTATTTAGGTATGCCCTGTCAATTTTTAACGGTCCTCTTCTCCTACCCTACTCCTTACACTTGAAGAAACACAATTTGTTTCCCACAAAAGACTGCAGTCAAGCTGAAAAATGCTTTCCTTTGTTTGTTCCTGAGCCACCCACAGCTGAAAGGTGGGGATAGCAGTGGGTAGGCAGCTATTTCTTTTTCATGCATTTCCAATAGGCATAGAGTTGCATTCAGCATCCAGACCCAAAGGATTTGCTCTGAAATCTTTCATTTCTTATAATGATGACTATTCCTTCACCAAACCTTTTGGAAGCATTTCATCAATTAGTGCAAGTCTAGATTTGTACTCTCAAATATAAAGTATGAGAAGGTATTCCACTGACTCAGACATGGAATCAAGCCCTGTAATTGGGAGTCACAACTGGGCTGCAGATTCCTACTGCACCACGTACTGACATGGGCATACTCACTTTTGTAAAGCTCAGTTTTTTCATCTGTCAAAGAGGGCTAATCACTCATAATTCAGATAACCCTACACTTCTTTGTAATAGTGCTTACTATACTTGACTATGTCTTGTGTCATTTTGCTTTGGGACTAACTCTCCACCTATGCCCATAACTGAAAGGGTATTCAGAGGATGCAGATCTTTCAGTCTGAAAACCAGGAATGTTCCAGGCAAATTGGGATGAGTTGGTTACCCTCAGTTATGCAATAAACATTAAGAGACTGTTTAACATATGTCTTCCCTGCTAGACTGCATGCTTTATGTAAGTAGGTATCTTGTCTGTCTTGTTCTAAGTATAGTGGCTGATGCACTGCAAGCACTGATAAATATTTGTTGAGTAAATATGTCCTAGTGAAAAGTGAAAGTGTGAGTTGCTCAGTTGGGTCTGACTATTTGTGACTCCATGAACTGTAGCCCACCAGGCTCCTCTCTTCTTGGAATTCTCCAGGCAAGAATACAGGAGTGGGTTGTCATGCCATTCTCCAGTGGGTCGTCACAACCCAGGGATTGAACCCAGGTCTCGTGCGTTGCAGACAGATTCTTTACCATCTGAGCCACCAGGGAAACCCTCAAATATATTACAGTTCAGTTCAGCTGCTCAGTTGTGTCTGACTCTTTGCAACCCCATCAACTATAGCACGCCAGGCCTCCCTGTCCATTGCCAACTCACGGAGTTTACTCAAACGCAAGTCCATTGTGTCGGTGATGCCATCCAACCATCTCATCCTTCTTATTGTCCCCTTTTCCTCCTGCCTTCCATCTTTCCCAGCATCAGGGTCTTTTCCAATGAGTCAGTTCTTCGCATCAGGTGGCCAAAGTATTGGAGTTTTAGCTTCAGCATCAGTCCTTCCAATAAATAGTTATGACTGATTTCCTTTAGGATGAACTGGTTGGATCTCCCTGCAGTCTAAGGGACTCTCAAGAGTCTTCTCCAACACCGCAGTTCAAAAGCATCAATTTTTCAGTGCTCAGCTTTCTTTATAGTCCAACTCTCACTCCATACATGACTACTGGAAAAATCACAGCTTTGACTAGATGGACCATTGTTGGTAAAGTAATGTTTCTGCTTTTTAATGTGTTGTCTAGGTTGGTCATACGTTTTTTTCCAAGGAGTAAGCGTCTTTTAATTTCATGACTGCAGTTACCATCTGCAGTGATTTTGGAGCCCCAAAAAATAAAGTCTGACACTGCTTCCACTGTTTCCCCATCTATTTTCCATGAAGTGATGGGACCAGATGCCATGATCTTAGTTTTCTGAATATTGAGCTTTAAGCTTTTAACTTTTTCACTTTCCTCTTTCACTTACATCAAGAGGACCTTTAGTTCCTCGCTTTCTGCCACAAGGGTGGTGTAATCTGCATATCTGAGGTTATTGATATTTCTCCTGGCAATCTTGATTCCAGGTTGTGCTTCTTCCAGCCCATCATTACTCATGATGTAATCTGCATATAAGTTAAATAAGCAGGGTGACAATATATAGCCTTGACGTACTCCTTTCCCTATTTGGAACTAGGCTGTTGTTCCATGTCCAGTTCTAACCATTGCTTCCTGACCTGCATACAGATTTCTCAAGAGGCAGGTCAGGTGGTCTGATATTTCCATCTCTTTAAGAATTTTCCAGAGTTTGTTGTGGTCCACACAGTCAAAGGCTTTGGCATAGTCAATAAAGCAGAAGTAGTCTGAAATGCAGTAATTGGATACAATCTCAAAAATGACAGAATGATCTCTGCTCATTTCCAAGACAAACCATTCATTATCACAGTAATCCAAGTCTATGCCCTAACCAGTAATGCTGAAGAAGTTGGATGATTCTATGAAGACCTACAAGACCTTCTAGAACTAACACCCAAAAAAGATGTCCTCCCCTTTATAGGGAACTGGAATGCAAAAGTAGAAAATCAAGAAATACCTGGAGTAATAGGCAAATTTGGCCTTGGAGTACAGAATGAAGCAGGGCAAAGGCTAATAGAGTTTTGCCAAGAGAATGCACTGGTCATAGCAAACACTGTCTTCCAAAAACACCAGAGAAGACTCTACACATGGATGTCACCAGATGGTCAATACCTAAATCAGATTGATTATATTCTTTGCAGCCAAAAATGGAGAAGTTCTATACAGTCAGCAAAAACAAGACCAGGAGCTGACTGTGGCTCAGACCATAAACTCCTTATTGCCGAATTCAGACTAAAATTGACTAAAGTAGGGAAAATCACTAGACCATTCAGTTATGACCTAAATCAAATTCCTTAAGGTTATACAGTGGAAGTGACAAATAGATTCAGGGGATTAGATCTGATACACAGACTGCCCGAAGAACGTTGGAGGGAGGTTTGTGACATTGTACAGGAGGCAGGGATCAAGAGCATCCCCAAGGGAAAGAAATGCAAAAAGGCAAAATGGTTGTTTGAGAAGCCCTTACAAATAGCTGTGAATATAAGAGAAACTAAAGGCAAAGGAGAAAAGGAATGATATACCCATTTAAATGCAGAGTTCCAAAGAATAGCAAGGAGCGATAAGAAAGCCTTCCTCAGTGATCAGTTGAAAGAAATAGAGGCTGGCTAATGGTTTGTCAATTTTAATTATCTGAGAAGATAATTATCTTCTCAGATAATTAAAATTGACAGGCCTTTAGACAGACTCATCAAGAAACAAAGGGAGAAGAATCAAATCAACAAAATTAGAAATGAAAATGGAGAAATCACAACAGACAACACAGAAATACAAAGGATCATAAGAGACTACTATCATCAACTATATGCCAATAAAATGGACAACTTGGAAGAAATGGACAAATTCTTAGAAAAGTATAACTTTCCAAAACTGAACCAAGAAGAAATAGAAAATCTTAACAGACCCATCACAAGCACAGAAATTGAAACTGTAATCAGAAATCTTCCAGCAAACAAAAGCCCAGGACCAGACAGCTTCACAGTTGAATTCTACCAAAAAATTAGAGACGAGCTAACACCTATTTTACTCAAACTCTTCCAGAAGATTGCAGAGGAGGGTAAACTCCCAAACTCATTCTATGAGGCCACCATCACCCTAATACCAAAACCTGACAAAGATGCCACAAAAAAGGAAAACTGCAGGTTAGTATCACTGATGAACATAGATGAAAAAATCCTAGCAAACAGAATCCAACAGCATATTAAAAAGATCATGCATCATGACCAAGTGGGCTTTATCCCAGGAATGCAAGGATTCTTTAATATCCACAAATCAAGCAATACACCACATTAACAAATTGAAAGATGAAAAAACATATGATTATCTCAATAGATGCAGAGAAAGCCTTTGACAAAATTCAACAACCATTTATGATAAAAACCCTCCAGAAAGCAGGCACAGAAGGAACAGACCTCAACATAATAAAAGCTATATATGACAAACCCACAGCAAACATTATCCTCAATGGTGAAAAATTGAAAGCATTTCCCCTAAAGTTAATAACAATGCAAGATTGCCCACTCTTACCACTACTATTCAACATAGTTTTGGAAGTTTTGGCCACAGCAATCAGAGCAGAAAAAGAAATAAAAGGAATGCAGATTGGAAAAGAAGTAAAACTCTCACTCTTTCCAGATGATATGATCCTCTACATAGAAAACCCTAAAGACTCTACCAGAAAATTACTAGAGCTAATCAATGAATATAGTAAAGTTGCAGGATATAAAATAAACACACAGAAATCCCTTGCATTCCTATACACTAACAATGAGAAAACAGAAAGAGAAATTAAGGAAACAATTATATTCACCATTGCAACGAAAATAATAAAATATTTAGGAATATATCTACCTAAAGAAACAAAAGACCTGTATGTAGAAAACTATAAAACACTGATGAAAGAAATCAAAAAGGACAGAAATAGATGAAGAAATATACCATGTTCACGGATTGGAAGACTCAATATGGTGAAAATGAGTATACTACCCAAAGCAATCTATAGATTCAATGCAATCCCTATCAAGCTACCAACAGTATTTTTCAGAGAACTAGAACAAATAATTTCACAATTTGTATGGAAATACTAAAAACCTCAAATAGCCAAAGCAATCTAGAGAAATAAGAATGGAACTGGAGGAATCAACATGCCTGACTTCAGGCTATACTACAAAGCTACAGTCATCAAGACAGTATGGTACTGGCACCAAGACAGAAATATTGATCAATGGAACAAAATAGAAAGCTCAGAGATAAATCCACGCACCTATGGACACCTTATCTTTGACAAAGGAGGCAAGTATGTACAATGGAGAAAAGACAATCTCCTTAACAAGTGATGCTAAGAAAACTGGTCAACCACTTGTAAAAGAATGAAACTAGAACACTTTCTAACACCATACACAAAAATAAACTCAAATGGATTAAAGATCTAAATGTAAGAACAGAAACTATAAAACTCCTAGAGTAAAACAGTGACAAAACACTCTCTGACATAAATCACAGCAGGGTCCTCTATGACCCACCTCCCAGAGTAATGGAAATAAAAGCAAAAATAAACAAATGGGACCTAACTAAACTTACAAGCTTTTGCACAATGAAGGAAACTATAAGCAAAGTAAAAACACAGCCTTCAGAATGGGAGAAAATAATAGCAAACGAAGCAACTGACAAAGAATGAATCTCAAAAATATACAAGCAACTCCTGAAGCTCAGTTCTAGAAAAATAAATGACCCAATCAAAAAATGGGCCAAAGAACTAAACAGACATTTCTCCAAAGAAGACATACAGATGGCTAACAAACACATGAAAAGATGCTCAACATCACTCATTATCAGAGAAATGCAAATCAAAACCACAGTGAAGTACCATCTCACGCAGGTCAGAATGGCTGCTATCCAAAAATTTACAAACAATAAATGCTTGAGAGGGTGTGGAGAAAAGGGAACCCTCTTACACTGTTGGTGGGAATGCAAACTAGTACAGTCACTATGGAGAACTGTGTGGAGATTCCTTATAAAACTGGAAATAGAACTGCCATATGACCCAGCAATCCCACTTCTGGGCATACACACCGAGGAAACCAGAATTGAAAGAGACATGTGTACCCCAATGTTCATCACAGCCCTGTTTATAATAGCCAGGACATGGAAGCAACCTAGATGTCCATCAGCAGATGAATGGATAAGAAAGCTGTGGTACATACATACAATGGTATATTACTTAGCCATTAAAAAGAATGCATTTGAATCAATTCTAATGAGGTGGATGAATCCGGAGCCTGTTATACAGAGTGAAGTAAGTCAGAAAGAAAAACACCAATACAGTATGTTAATGCATATATATGGAATTTAGAAAGATGGTAATGATAACCCTATATGCAAGACAACAAAAGAGACACAGATGTTCAGAACAGTCTTTTGGACTCTGTGGGAGAAGGTGAGGGTGGGATGTTCTGAGAGAATAGCATTGAAACATGTATATTATCATATGTGAGACAGATCGCCAGTCCAGGTTTGATACATGAGACAGGGTACTCAGGGCTGGTGCACTGGGATGACCCAGAGGGATGGAGTGGGGAGGGAAGAAGGAGGGGGGTTCAGGATGGGGAACACATGTACACCCATGGCTGATTCATGTCAATGTATGGGAAAACAACTACAATATTATAAAGTAATTAACCTCCAATTAAAATAAATAAATTTTTTAAAAAAGAGAGGAAAACAATAGAATGGGAAAAAATAGACATCTCTTCAAGAAAATTAGAGATAACAGGGAACATTTCATGCAGAGATGGGCACAATAAAGGACAGACATGTTATGGACCTAACAGAAGCACAAGATATTAAGAGAGGTGGCAAGGATACACAGAAGACCTGTACAAAAAAGATCTTCATAACCCAG
The DNA here is from genome assembly GCF_019320065.1 of Cervus canadensis. Taxonomy (NCBI): domain Eukaryota; kingdom Metazoa; phylum Chordata; class Mammalia; order Artiodactyla; family Cervidae; genus Cervus; species Cervus canadensis. The sequence continues at coordinate 41,860,448 of NC_057389.1, read as the reverse complement.
ATAATCATGGTGGTATGATGACTCATCTAGAGCCAGACATCCTGGAATGTGAATGCAAGTGGGTCTTAGGAAGCATCACTATAAACAAAGCTACTGGAGGTGATGGAATTCCAGTTAAGCTGTTTCAAATCCTAAGAGATGATGCTGGTAAAGTGCTGCAGTCGATATGCCAGCAAATTTGGAAAACTCAGCAGTGGCCACAGGACTGGAAAAGGTCAGTTTTCATTCCAATCCCAGAGAAAGTCAATGCCAAGGAATGCTTAAACTACCGCAAAATTGCACTCATCTAACACGCTCATCTGAGTTAAATTCACCCATTCCAGTCCATTTTAGTTTGCTGATTCCTAGAATGTCGACATTCACTCTTGCCATCTCCTGTTTGACCACTTCCAATTTGCCTTGATTCATGGACCTAACATTCCAGGTTCCTATGTAATATTGCTCTTTACATCATCGGACCTTGCTTCTATCACCAGTCACATCCACAACTAGGTATGTTTTTGCTTTGCCTCCATCCCTTCATTCTTTCTGGAGTTATTTCTTCACTGATTTCCAGTAGCATATTGGGCACCTACCGACCTGGGGAGTTTCTCTTTCAGTATCCTATCATTTTGCCTTTTCATACTGTTCATGGGGTTCTCAGGGCAAGAATATTGAAGTGGTTTGCCATTCCCTTCTCCAGTGGACCACATTCTGTCAGACCTCTCCACCATGACCTGTCCAACTTAGGTGGCCCCACACGGCATGGCTTAGTTTCATTGAGTTAGACAAGACTGTGGTCCATGTGATCAGATTGGCTGGTTTTCTGTGATTATGGTTTCAGTATGTCTGCCCTCTGGTGCCCTCTTGCAACACCTACTGTCTTACTTGGGTTTCTCTTACTTCAAATTCAGACTTAAACTGAAGAAAGTAGGGAAAACCACTAGACCATTCAGGTATGACCTAAATCAAATCCCTTATGACTATACAGTGGAAGTGAGAAATAGATTTAAGGGACTAGATCTGATAGACAGAGTGCCTGATGAATTATGGACGCAGGTTCGTGACATTGTACAGGAGACAGGGATCAAGACCATCCCCAAGGAATAGAAATGCAAATAGGCAAAATGGTTGTCTGAGGAGGCCTTACAAATAGCTGTAAAAAGAAGAGAAGCAAAAAGCAAAGGAGAAAAGGAAAGATATACCCATTTGAATGCAGTGTTCCAAAGAATAGCAAGGAGAGATAAGAAAGCCTTCCTCAGAGATCAATGCAAAGAAATAGAGGAAAGCAACAAAATGGGAAAGACTAGAGATCTCTTCAAGAAAATTAGAGATACCAAGGGAACATTTCATGCAAAGATGGGTTCAATAAAGGGCAGAAATGGTATGGACCTAACAGAAGCAGAAGATATTAAGAAGAGGTGGCAAGAATGCACAGAAGAACTATACAAAAAAGATCTTCATGATCCAGATAATCATGGTGGTGTGAGCACTGACCTAGAGCCAGACATGCTGGAATGTGGAGTCTAGTGGGCCTTAGAAAGCATCACTACGAACAAAGCTAGTGGATGTGATGGAATTCCAGTTGAGGTATTTCAAATCCTGAAAGATGATGCTGTGAAAGTGCTGCACTCAATATGGCAGCAAATTTGGAAAACTCAGCAGTTGCCACAGGACTGGAAAAGGTCAGTTTCATTCCAGTCCCAAAGAAAGGCAATCCCAAGGAATGCTCAAACTACCACACAATTGCACTCATCTCACATGCTAGAAAAGTTATGCTCAAAATTCTCCAAGCCAGGCTTCAGCAATATGTGAACCGTGAACTTCCAGGTGTTCAAGCTTGTGTTAGAAAAGGCAGAGGAACCAGAGATCAAATTGCCAACATTCACTGGATCATTGAAAAAGCAAAAGAGTTCCAGAAAAACGTATATTTCTGCTTTATTGACTATGCCAAAGCCTTTGACTGTGTGGATCACAATAAACTGTGGAAAATTCTGAAATCGATGGGCATACCAGACCATCTGACCTGCCTCTTGAGAAATCTATATGCAGGTCAGTTAGAACTGGACATGGAACAACAGACTGGTTCCAAATAGGAAAAGGAGTACATCAAGGCTATATATTTTCACCCTGCTTATTTAACTTATATTCAGAGTACATCATGAGAAATGCTGGGTTAAATAAAGCACAAGCTGGAATCAAGATTGCCGGGAGAAATATCAATAACCTCAGATATGCAGATGACACCATCCTTATGGCAGAAAGTGAAGATGAAAAAGCCTCTTGATGAAAGTCAAAGAGGAGAGTGAAAAAATTGGCTTAAGCTCAACATTCAGAAAACTAAGATCATGGCATCTGGTCCCACCACTTCATGGGAAATAGATGGGGAAACAATGGAAACAGTGTCAGACTTTATTTTTCTGGGCTCCAAACTCACTGCAGATGGTGACTGCAGCCATGAAATTAAAAGATGCTTACTCCTTGGAAGGAAAGTTATGAACAACCTAGATAGCATATTAAAAATCAGAGACATTGCTTTGCCAACAAAAGTCCATCTAGTCAAGGCAATGGTTTTTCCAGTGGTCATGTATGGGTGTGAGGGTTGGACTGTGAGGAAAGCTGAGCGCTGAAGAATTGATGCTTTTGAACTTTGGTGTTGGAGAAGACTCTTGAGAGTCCCTTGGACTGCAAGGAGATCCATCCAGTCCATCCTAAAGCAGATCAGTCCTGGGTGCTCATTGGAAGGACTGATGCTGAAGCTGAAACTCCAATACTTAGGCCACCTCATGGGAAGAGTTGACTCATTGGAAAAGACCCTGATGCTGGGAGGGATTGAGGGCAGGAGGCACAGGGGACGACAGAGGATGAGATGGCTGGATGGCATCACCGACTTCATGGACATATGTTTGAGTAGACTCCGGGAGTTCTTGATGGACAGGGATGCCTGGTGTGCTGCGATTCATGGGTTCAAAATGAGTCGGGCACGACTGAGCGGCTGAACTGAACTGAACATCCTAGTAAAATAGTGCTCAAAATTCTCCAAGCCAGGCTTCAACAGTACGTGAATCGAGAAATTCCAGATGTTCAAGCTCGATTTAGAAAATGCAGAGGAACCAGAGATCAAATTGCCAACATCCACTGGATCATTATAAAGGCAAGAGAGTTCCAGAAAAACACCTACTTCTGCTTCATTTACTATTCCAAATATATCAGAGGGTGCAGTGAAAATAAAATTTGTTGATGTGTCTAGGTCAGAGCCTTGCGTATCATATCTGCTTAGTAAATGTAAGCACGTTTTGTTATTTTTTTCTGTGAATACTCATTAGTCTCACATATTTTGTTGACAATTTTTAGTTTTCATAGCTGTCTTTTATATGTTTGCAGTGTAAGTTTCATAAGGTAATTAGGAGGACTTAATGGATACCACTAGATAACCATTCTGTATTTTGAGAATTGAGATATTTCAAAGGAATATCATCTAAGGTGTTTTTTATACTTTTTCTTTGTGAATATTTGTTTGCTGTCCAACTTTGAAATGCTAATATCGTGAGTCTCTTTTGTCTCTTGCATCTTTTAATTTAGGATTCTATTCTACCATCTACCAGTACAACTTCTACCTGCTGCCAAAACTTTTAACAAAATAGTCAAATCAGGTGAGTTTATATACCAGAAGAGTAGAATGGAGTGCCTATTTCGGTGGTTCTGCAAGAGTTGAACAGTAATGCAGTTTGCCTCTCTAGAAACCAGTAAAGTAGATTGTAAAATAATTATTTTCTATTGTTAGCTGACATTATGGTTATTTAATTACAACACAGATACATAATTATAAATTTTGTTTAAGTGTTATGAAGGGAAAGCACATGGAATCATGAAAGCATCTGAAGGAGGACCTAATCTAGTCTGGAAGGTGAATGAAGACTTTCCTGAGAAAAACAATAGAGAGATGGGGAGGAGAGTTAAGCAGACAGAAGTAGCATTGTGTGCTATGGCCCTGAGGCAGGGCAGAGCACCTTGTGTTCAAGGGAAAAAGAGCAAGAGTGATGGAACTTTTAAAGAAGTAAAAATGCAGTTATTTTCTCTTCCATGTTTTCCGCAACACCCAGCATTTCTACAGGCCTTTGAGTTCACCTTATGACATCTGCAGAGTCCTCAGATCCTAATTTCTTAACTCCAAAAGCAGGCAATTCTACCCATCAAATTTATCTAAAATGAAAGTTAACTACACAAACTGACTTGGAGACTTATCTTAAGGCACAAAGAAATCTTGCTTTTGCTGTGTTTCAACTTTACAGATTCCATCTAAAGATTAACTAGCACATTGATAGGTGTGATTTAAATCCAGGGAGACAGTTCTTTCTTCATGAGAAAACATAATTAGGAATGAGTCATTGTCTTTTCTAAAGAGTAAACTGTGAGGTCTAGAAAATGTGCAGACACAGGTCTCGCATGTGCTAATTCCCTGCCAATGTAGATAGACTAGGCTACCTTGAAAGAGGTTCCCTGGGAGGTTTTAGAGACCAGAAAGGAAACTCTTCTATGGAACTTAATACTTATCTTGTCATGGTAGACATATTGTAACTGTGGTAGCTTCAGGGTACAGAGAGAAGGAAAAAAATATAAGAAATGAAGAAAATAAATAATATTTAAGAAAGGTTGAAGATTAATGAGGCTCCTAAAAATAAAACTAGATAGGACACAGGACTTGCTGTGACTGTCTATCTTAAGCTTCTTTCAGGTATAATGTGCAGATTATGCTGGACCCGGAGGAATGACAAAAAGGGTAGAGACCAGGGGAAAATGACTTCCTTTTATAAAATCCCAAGCTGGAGCAGAAGACAATATCATGTGGCCAACGAGAGAGTATTCTACCCCCAAATCGACAATCTCAGTTTATCCATGGGAAAACTGGGGGAAAGATGATCTACAAAGTTACCTAACCACTGCTTTTCAAAGGTGTCAAGGTCAGGAAACACAAAGGAAGGTGGACAAACTGTCATAGATTGGGGAAGTCTAAGGATATATGACAATTAAATGCAATGAGATGACCTGAGTTGAGTCTTGGTACAGAAAAATGTGTTAATGAAAAAACCAATGAAATCTAAAGTTTGCAGTGTAGTGAAAAGTTTTATACCCATGCTGATTTGTCTGCTTTTATAAATATACCATGGTTCTGTAAGATGCTCAGGTTAAGTGAAGCAGGGTGAAGTATACCTAGGAATTCTGTATTTATAACTTCTCTGCACATCTAAAATCATTTCAAAATAAAAAGTTAAAAAGTGAGGCCCCATATACACAAATACCATATGGCTACAGTTTCACTTTACAGATAAGGAAACTGAAATTGAGAAAGGCAACATGACTGCCCAGAGCCTTACTTTGTTACTTACTTTGTTAGGCTTGGAGAACATGTAGGTAAGAACTATTTCCCACCCTGGGGAGTCTTTTCTCTGTGTTGGACACTCCTAAAAAGAGCTCCTTCCGTCCACCATACTCCATATGGTAACTGTTTTAGTTTTTTTTCTGCTTTCACAAATATGTAAAATGGCACATATGAGGTCAAAAGTTAAATCCTTAGTGTGGGCTATAATTCTGCAAGACTTGGCCTCTGACCCACTCTCCAGGCTTACCTTCTCTCTACAGTTCATTCATCCTCTTCTTCCTGCAAACACATCATGCACTTTTCTGCCACAGGAACTGTTTATCTGCCCGGGGAGTGGCACCCTTGCCGCCATACACACACAGTACTGGAAGTCCATCTTTAGATCATAGGTAGCCTTCCATTTTGGTCTACGCCACCACCTATGAACCAGTTAGTTAGTCCATCTTTTTTTTTTCTTTTTCTAACCCTGGTAGTATTTTGTGTCTCTCTAGGGAAACAACCAGCACACACTTAGCCTTGCCTATTTCCCTCCGGAACACATTATTAATATATTACATTTGTAACTGATAAAATTTATTGCCCACTAAAAAAACAAAACAAAACAAAAAAACCTCTCAAATACTATTTGTTATTTTTAATACTGTATGCACTGATCCCTACCTACCCCTTTGCAGCCTAGTGCCCCAAGTAGATGCATTATACCCACACTGATAAGGTGAATGGGGTGTTTCTTGGGGGAGAGTCAACATTTAAACTACCTATTGAATAAAAAGGTCATGAGATGAAAGCTAGACAATTGAAGCATTTCTCTTAAAACCAACTGAGCAGTTAAGAAAAAAAAAAAAAAAACAGTTGGAAATCTAACTTAACTAGTTTGAAATAATCATATGTTTTCTCCTAATTTTAGCCTTTACACCTTGAAGGGTGTTCATTGAGCCTTCTTTTTCTGTAGAGAAAGTTGTCTTCCTTTTCTGTTTCACAGTAATGAAAGAAAGAGAAGTAACATATTGTAGGAGATACATTTGCAGAAAAGCTTCAGTAGCCTCTTGTCACAACTTCTATGTAAAGAAAAAAAAAATTCCTCTAAACCACTCTAGAAATGAAAGAGATTGTTGTACAATCCCTTCAGGTTCTTCTGAATGGTGCATTCTAAAGATAAGTTACAATGAATGTCAGACCATTTCTAGGAGCAGCAGGCTCCAGGCAAGGGTTTGTGTGTGCAAGAGAGTAGCCAAGAGCTAGAAGATGATGGAGTTAGGAGAGTACTATCCTCTAGGTTCCTGATGTGGGTTTCCGCTGGCCAGTGGCAAGAGCATGAAGTGATACAGAGATATGCCCTGTGTATAAATCTTTTTTCCCTCCTCCTCCTCCTCTTTTTGATCATTATCTTCATTATTATTATAGTCATTATCTTAATCATCATTTGTGTTTCATCACTTACAGAGACTTTTTTGGTAAATATTAACCATGCTGTTAATTAGAGGATTTTTTTTAGGAAAAAGACTGCTTGCTGTGCTATAACCATTGGAGGATTTACTGAAAAGCTAATGTGTCTTAAGCCTCAGTCCCCTGGCTTGCAAGAACCCCTTCCAAGAATGTCCATTTGATTTTGTGTTTATAATTTTGTTTTGTTTTTCTTTAAGAGCATACTCCCAAATTGTATAAGCTTCAGGCCCCATAAAGTATGAAACTGCCCCAATTACAATTATCCAGGATAGGAATTCAAACAAAAGTACTGGTATGGAGTACATGACAAGCTAGATGACATGTGTTTTTATGCCTAGGGGGATCTTGCTCTACTAGCATACTGCATACCAAATGGAAACTCATTAGATCCTTGTTGAATTAAAATTGTTGACTGAACAGCCACCACTTTACGCTCTTCTGCATTTGCTATTGCGGTAGATGAATACAAAGATGTGTGGTGTTGTGGTTAGGATCCCTCATCTTGCTGTTTGTGAACCTCCCATGAGTGTAGGAAGATGCATGCCTTTATTTCCATTTAGATGATATTTTTAATCTTTTATGGTGGGGCTCCTCCTATTAAACCTTACATCAAATTATTTTAGGGCTTTTAACATCCTCTGCTGAATCTGGTGCCATCCTGGTAGAGCTTGTTCCAATGATGTGTAAGCCTCTAATTTAGGAATGCACTGGCTGGAAGCCCATTTTGATTTTATAGTAGCCTATTAATAAAACATCATATTTAGAATTTCAATTCAAAGAAGGATTACAGCTTCTTGGGATTTTCCTCTCATCCCTCTGATGTATAAACTGTACAATGTTCTGTTTTTCCTGCAACAATGCCATATTTTGAAATATTATTTTTTTATATCCTTCTCAACATTAAATCAATGTCAGGACTTGTAAAAGTATTATCAGATATGTATATAGGGACAGTTGATACCCATCATCCCACTATAAGTTGTGAATCAGGTGAAAAGCCACACAGGAAACATGGGCAAGTTGGATTTGCAGTGATGGTCTAGATCAGTAGTGCTTCTGAATCAGGCTGACTTACCCATGTGGTGGCAAGCAGAGTCTCTGAAGTGGGTTGGTTGCCTGGTTCTTGGGCCCCTTTCTTATCTTACTGGTGAGAATTTTCCATCCTCCTCATTTTGGCAGAAATGAGTGGGGCAGGGTAGGGGAACAGGCAGATATATTCTTAGCAATAATTTCCAAAAGAGCAGATGTTGCTGTTTTCTGAGGAAAAGTAGAAATACTAGATTAGGGATGGTGGAAATTAGGGGTAGGAGGAGGATGGATGTTCCTCCTACAGAATTGGTCAAGTTCTTGAATTGATTCAAGAATAGGCTTCGAATGCTTCATCTATTTATTCATCAACCATTTATTGAGCACCAATTATGTAAAAAAATCTCTAGATCTGTGGATTGTTTTCACACCTTCTAGGTGTGCAATCTACACGTTTTGCAGAGTTATACTCTCTATAGAAAGATAAATCCTTGAGAAATGAGACATTTGCTGCTGAGGATGCCTAAAGTTTGCCTGTCAAAATAGATAACCAAATGCAAAGTAGAATGAACTAAACATGAAAGGGGAATAATATCAAATTAAAGTGTGGGGAGGTTCCAGGGAAAAATGGTAGCCTCCGACTGTGGAGTACAGTTCCACAGAGGCAGTGACTTGGACTAAGCCTTGAAGAGTGATTGGACTTGGTTTATTGAGAACGGCAGCCAAGGACATGCTAGGAATAGGGAATAAATAGGTGACAAAGTATAAAGGTATAAAACACAGGTATAAAGCACTTGATCCAAATGAGGAATAGCATAATGAACAATCTGGAGACTTGGAAAACTGAAGTGAGAGAATGCTGAGATGCAACTCCTCCCGTGATTCTATTAGTCTAGCCTTTTGTAAGTCTGCCTTGGGTAGACCATTTCCAACAAGACTGGAAGTTCAGTAGACTCAGAATTTTGATTTTATAAGGATTTCAGAGTGCCCTGAGTGATAGTGTATAATAACACTAGAAAATTCCATTTTTAAGGGAGTCCTGAAAATTACTTGCCTAGCTAGTCATTGTGATATGTGTGTATATGTGTGTGTGTGTATATATGATAGTGTCTATTTCAGAGATGGCAAAATTAAGCAACAAAGAGAACTGCTTGTCCAAGGCCACACAGCTAGTAAATGATCCAGGAATTTAAGACAAATCTATATGACTCCACAGCCAATGTCTTAAATGTGATCAGTATTTGCTGCATAGTAGGTAGCTCAAAAGGTCAAAAGTAAGTATGTCAAAAAGACATACTCTAAATGTCTTTCTGGAAGAACCAGAGTCAAGACATGAAGCTTCCTATGTTTCTAATCGCGTCCTCAGATGGTGGAACAGAGCCATCTCATTGCTAAGATCCATTGCCTTAAGAAAATGAAATTGGATGGCACCTGCCTCTAACTCAGTCACACACATCGGGGCCCAACTGTTTCACCTTGATTTTTTTCTCAACCAGATGGAAAATTGGGCAATTCCTCAATTAAATGTCACCAACCCTCTTGCATCCCCAGCAGCACATGCCTCATTTCTCAGGGGTTTGGCAACATTTCACCTCTTCAGTATCTCATTTTCCTGGCTCAGCACTGGAAAAGTGGGGGCAAAGACACAACTTTCAGCCCGGCTGTTTCTTTCTTCTTAAGTTGCTCTCCTAGCTGAGAAAGAACAGTTTTACTCCTTACAAAAAGCTTCTTTCTTGTTACCTGGTGCATGACTATGGAAACCTCCAGGTCTCATTCAGTTTTTCAACCCATTTGGCACAGCCTGGAAGGAAGAGATTTCTTCTTTGTATTGTAAATTATCATACCAGCCCTACCCTTTGTGGAGCCAGTTAGAAAACAGGGTAAAACCCAAGACTCTTTAGAAAAGGATCATTACCATGTTTAAGACCAAGAATTGGCATCCATTTCAGCAAGTATTAACTGTACTCTAGCAGTTTTGTACTGCAGTTTTGGAGCAAGGGAAAGGCAAATCCCAGATTTGTCAGTTAATCACCAAACATTTATTCAGTGTCTACCAGATAACAGAACACTGTGGAAAATATTGATGATTCTTAAAAAGGACTCTACCCAATAGGGCCCTACAGTCTCTCTAGGGAGAAAAGTTGAAATATGTATATTTAAATAACAGAGAGTTAAATAACTGGGTGTTCATTGGAGGAACTGATGTTGAAGCTGAAACTCTGATACTTTGGCCACCTGATGAGAAGAGCTGACTCATTTGAAAAGACCCTAATGCTGGCAAAGACTGAAGGCAGGAGGAGAAGGAGACGACAGAGGATGAGGTGGTTGGATTGCATCACTGACTCGATGGACATGGGTTTGGGTGGACTCCGGGAGTGGGTAATGGACAGGGAGGCCTGGTGTGCTGCGGTTCATGGGGCCGCAAAGAGTCAGACACGACTGAGCAACTGAACTGAACTGAACTGAAATAACTGAGGGCTGAAGGTTCTTATGTGCTCAAAGAGACATTATGCATCCTGCATTTTCAGACAAAGAGAATAGCTGCTCTGGCCTAGAGAAGTCAGATCAGGCTTCTTGGAGAAACTGGAAGTAGGTCTTTACAAAGAGGTGAAATTCAGATAAGTAAGGAAGAAAGAATAAAACATTTCCAGTAAGAGGGAGTAGAGTGTTCTAGCCTAGGGCTGTGAACACATTCAATACTCAGTAAAGGCTGTTGAATTGAATAGAATTAAAATTTTATATTTCAGTTATATCCCTCTACTGCCATGTCTGATGGGTTCCTAATACTTTCCTACTAGAACAGAAGATGGCATTACATACCTTTTTAATGTTTGAGAATACTTTCTTGGAGGGGATGGATTAATTCACTCAACAAATCTTATTTGAATTAGATTGAATCTTGAGTTACCTCAACTATAAATGAATGGAGGCTTGGACCCAGTAGAGAGATGATGCTTGTTGCTTTTCATTTTTTATGAGGCAGGGTATCTATTAGAAGCTTTCTTTACTGACAGTTATTTGATCATAATTGTGACTGGTACACTGGGAGAAAGATGGGATAATGCAAATGGTTCAGTGTAAGGTGTGAAGAAAATAAAAACATTCCATAAATTGACAGGATTTTCCTAGAGAAGGACTTGGTATCAGTTTTTTAAAATGATATTTAATTTTGTATGGAAGTAATACATATATATGGGGCTTCCCTGTGGCTCAGATTGTAAAGAATCTGCCTACCATGCAGGAGACCCGCGTTTGATCCCTGAGTTTGGAAGATCCCCTGGAGAAGGGAATGGATATCCACTCCAGTATTCTTTTCTTGCCTGGAGAATCCCGTGGATGGAGGAGTCTGGCAGGCTACATAGTCCATGAGTTTGCAAAGAGTCAGACATGACTGAGTGACTAATACTTTCACTTTCAATACAAATATATAGTAGAAAATTTTAATTTATAAATATATATATATACCCACATATGCATACACACAGTTTTGTATTTTTTACAACATGGCATAATACTATACATATTATTTTGTAATCTGTGTATTTTCAGTTCATAAGCTTCACTTTTCCATTTCAATATGTTTTCATCTAATCTAATACCCGGACCTCATTCAGATTTCCCCAATTGAATCAAATAAGCCCTTTAAGGCTGGTTTTCTTAAATCAGTATTCAATTCAGGACCACACATGCATCTGGTTTTTTGGTCCTGTGTTATTCAGCTCAGGCTGACATAACAAAATACCACAGACTGGATGGCTTAAACAACAGGAATTTATTTTCTCACAGTTCTGGAAGCTGGAAGTCCCACATCCAGGTCCAGCAGGATCAGTTTCTGGTAAGACCTTTCTTCCTGGCTTGTAGATGGCCACTTTTTCACTGTGTGTTCACATGGCCATTCCATTGTGTACATGTACCAAGAGAGAGCTCAGGCACAAGCTTGCTGTGTCTCTTTTTATAAAGACCCTAACCTCATCATTACTATATCATTAAACCTTGATTACTTCTTTAGAGGGCCCATCTCTAAATACTGTCTCCCGGGGGTTAGGGCTTCAATATATGAATTTGGAGGGGACACAAACATTCACTTCTAAATAGATCCTTAAGACTCTTTAATCTAGCTTAAATCCCCCTCCCACTTTTATGTATGATTCAATTTGTTTAAATATGTTAATCTTTCATGAAACAAAATTATGCTCTACTCTCTATAAGTTGTTTGTAAGATCCTTCCATGGTCAGTATAAAATCTCAGTGTGGAACAGTAATCTCAGTACTGCAGGTTGACGGTTAGAGTTTTGCTCTTGACAGGCTGTTGACTATTTTTACAGCCTTAGGAACATCATTTCATTTTCATGAACTTCATTTCCTGTATGGGACCAGAATTCTTGACCACTGTGTCTAAGGAAGGAGTGCTGGATGTCGTGTTTACAACAAATTCCCCGCAAGACTCTGATCCCTAGAAAAGTTTAGGAAATAGCAGGGTAGATCATATACTAAGGCTTTTTTTTCACCTATGCTTCTGCTGTACACTATATAAACACATAAACTATATAAATGTCTTTAACCATAAGCCATGTTAGTTTCTATGGCTGCTGCAACAAAAACCACAGATCTGGTGGTTGAAGGAATCCAGATGTACTATCCTATGGTTCTGCAAGGCAGATGTCCTAAGATTAAGTGTCAGCGGGGCTGTGTTCCTCTGGAGACTCTGGGGGAGAACCCATTTCCTTGTGTTGGCTAACTTCCAGAGGTTACCTGCATTCTTTGTCTCCTGTCCCCATCCTCTGTCTTTTAAAACAGCAAGGTAGCATTTTCCGATCTCTCTGTTTCTGACCTTCTTGCTTCACTCTTATAAGGATCAGTTTGATGACACTGGTCCAAACTGTATAATCCAGGTGAATCTCAGCATCATAAGATCTTTCACTTAGTCACTTTGCAAAGAACCTGTTGTCATGTGAGGTGAAATCTTCACAATCCCAGGGACTGGGATGTGGACATCTTTTATTGTTCAGTTGCTAAGTTGTGTGTGACTCTTTGTGACCCCATGGACTACAGCATGCCAGGTTACCCTGTCCTTCACTATCTCCTGGAGCTTGCTCAAACCCATATCCATTGACTTGATGATGCCATCCAACCTCCTCATCCTCTGCGGCCCCCTTCTCCTGACCTCAATCTTTCCCAGCATCAGGGTCTTTTCCGATGAGTCAGCCACTTTGCATCAGGTGGCCAAAGTATTAGAGCTTCAGCTTCAGTATCAGTCCTTCCCATGAAAATTCAGGGTTGATTTCCTTTAGGATAAACTGGTTTGACCCCTTGCAGCCCAAGGGACTCTCAAGAGTCTTCTATCTTCTCCAGCACCACAATTTAAAAACTTCAGTTCTTCAGCACTCAGCTTTCTTTATGGTCCAACTCTCATATCCATATACGACTACTGGAAAAACCATAGCTTTGACTATCTAGACTTTTGTTGGCAAAGTGAGGTCTCCGATTTTGAATATGCTGTCTAGATTTGTGATAGCTTTCCTTCCAAGGGGCAAGTATCTTATCACTTTATGGCTGCAGTCACCATCCCCAGTGATTTTGGAGGTCAAGAAAGTAGAATCTGTCACTGCTTCCACTTTTTCCCTTTCTGTTTGCCATGAATTAATTGGACTGGATGCCATAATTTCAGTTTTATGAATGTTGAGTTTTAAGCTAGCATTTTCACTCTCCTCTTTCACCCTCATCAAGAGGCTCTTTAGTTCCTCTTCTGTTTCTGCCTTTGGAGTGGTATCATCTGTATATCTGAGGTTATTGATATTTCTCCTGGCAATCTTGATTCTAGCTTGTGAATTATACAGCCTGGCATTTAGCACAATGTACTCTGCATTTTCAGCCTATCACATAGACCTTTACCAGAAATTAAAATAATAACTGAAATAAATACTGAACATTTTACCTAAAAGATAATTTTATTTGCCTTATTAAACTTTTAATGAAATTTGAAGGATGAGTTTTCTGGACTATTTTCAAAAGCAAGGAAAGATGGGAAAAAGGGAGGGAGGGAGAGAGAAAACTTGCTGAATTTTGAGTTTATTTCTCTAGATAATTTTTAAATCAACTTAAAATTTAATGTACTCTTTCCAAAGTAACACAGAATTTCCATTCTTCCATGAAAATAAGATTCATAAATACCCTAATCAACATTTCAATGATTGGGTTGAAACTTAAAAATTAATATGCAAATTTGTACTTGACCACATGAGGAGGTACAGGAGTTGCCTGCTTTGTGGTAAGCTTGATACCTACTCATAATATATCCAGGTTTCCCACTTCTAAAGTCTCCAAATTGATGTATAATAGACCAGATGCTATAACTGTAATGGATATTTATTAAATTAATAGACAACTGTCGAGTCCTGTGTTCAAGCACTGTACCAGGCTCCAGATAGAGATTGGCTGAGAAAACAAACTTGTCCTCATGAAGTCTGCAGATGAGAGTAGGAGGCAGATAGAAAACAGGTGAAAAATAAAGAAGCAAATGCATAAATCAACATATGCCACATGAAGGAAACAGCATAGTGTAGGAGTAAGACTTAGGAAGGCTATCTGGAAAGCTCTGTATAAGGAAGGGCCTGTAGAATGGAAGCAGCCAGCCCTGCCCTCAAAACTTCAAACAGTATTCTAAGTATGATGGGGAGACTTTCAGTTTTTAAAGTGACTTCAAATTTTCAAAAGATTATTCTAAAAAAAATAAATGGAAAAAAATAAAAAATAAATAAAAAATAAAAATGTATTAAAAAAAACTTTTTTCAAAAGATTATTCTGGGTGTTGTGAAGAGACTGTAGAGGCCAGGCCTTGATGGAAGGTTAATAAAGTAGTGGAGGGAAGAGATGTGTGGTGGATAGATGTGAACACAGAGTCTACTTTGGCAGTGGAAATATCAGAGTTTGTAGGCAGAAAATACAGACGTCCAAATGATGTCTCCTGGTAGGGCTGGGTGTGTAACATGTAGGGCCCAGTGAAAAATGAAAATGTGGGTTCCTTGTTCAAAGAACAGGAAAAAAGTGTCACTAAAAATATAAAACTGTTTCTTCTCATCCATGGTCTTTTTCTCCATCTGTGATGATGTTTTTATTTGCTTTTTAATGCTGTTCTCCCTTGGGCATCAGGATACTTATAGGACAAAGTCCAGACCGTCACAGGTACCCCTGGTTTCTGTCCCATAACTCAGTATGGGCATAGTCAAGCTAACTTCTGGGTTTACTGTCTTGCCAACAATGGGACAGATGGATGTGTTGTGCCCTATACTGGGAAGTTAATCCCCCACTTCCATAGGCCTGCTGCTTCAACCATAGGAAACGGGCAACCACCAAGGTATTGTAGCCTCTGCGCGAGGATGTATTTGGTACCTGGATGGGGGTTGGGAAAGAGGCTTCCCCCACCAGTTAGCCCTCACATACATGATGGCACTGCCAGCCCAAGGCTGTGATGGTCAATAGTATTCCCTGTTGAGACAACACAGGCTAAATGTGCTTACCTGTGACGATCCATGGACCTGTGCTCAGGTCCCCACTGCAAAACTCAGTGCCTCTTCTGGCCACCAACATGATCTGGTCACCGTCAAGGGTAGAGGGCAACATGGCAGTAACAGGAAGGGGGCATCTAGGGATGACTCAGGATGCCATGGGACAGGAGACAAGAGACTGACAACCTTTCCTGGGAGGGAGGGAGGTGGCAGGAGGCAGCAGCTTATGTGAGTCGAAGCTCCAAGCCTTTGGGGTGCTTCACTGTTCCATCAGGTTCCACTTATAAAACACAAATTAGGAGACCAATTAAAGAAATTCAAGACAGCAACCACAAAGCATTAAAGTTTAAGTGCAGGACCTTTCTGAGTGCATGTTCTATGTGACTCTGCTGGACACATGCGCATGAAGCTGGCCTGACTCCTGGGTTTCTGACTTAACTTTCTTGGTAAACTTTGGGGCCCTTTGCTGAGATGAGGCAAGAGTGAAAACTATGCAGTTTGCAAGGGGAAATCAGGTCTTCAGTTTGACAAAGCTAAATTCCAGATGCCTTTGATGTATCTGGGGAAAGATGTCAAGGAAGCAATTGGAAATATAAGTCTAGAGCTTTTAGAAGTTCTGGTGGCTTTGAAATGTACAGGGTCATAACCTAATCATCCTGTTAACTCTTTCTCACAAAAGTAAAGTGCAGCTCCAGACATCTGGATGTTTGGATTCTAGGTAAACAAGGATTTTCTGTGGTGGAATATCTCACACTTTTTAGTAAACCTCTGTATTTATTTGACCATGGCATTCATGAATTTCCAAAGGCCTTTCTTTTTCTTGTATTTACCTATATTCACAATTCCATTTCTTTTGACTTTTGCAATTTCCAAATAGTATTTCTGTTTCTCAAGCAAAAAATAACTCTCAAATTATTCTGATCTTCAGTGTATGTGATTCTATATTGTGTTATAAATGCACAACGAGGGATACTCGAATCTTCTTTCTCTTAAAATGTAATCAAAATGTGTAGCTGGGCTAGATCCTTTTGCCTCAAATATAGTTTAAACTTGAAAACTCTGGGCAACGTGCTTGTTATTTGTGTGTGTGTTTTTTTTTTTTTTCCATAAATATGTTTCAAAATGAAGCTATTTCAACCACTCAGCCCACTTCCCCACTGGATGTGAAAAGGAGTCAAGAATAATTTAAAACAAGAGTTCTGTGCTCAAAGGAGTTACAAGATGTTTGCCTTCCGGTGATATGTGAGAAAAACCTTCCTCTAGTGCTTTGCCTGTAGCAGTGTCAGGCTCCAGGTATCTGTTTTCCTCCCCTAGATGGATTCAGCCCCTAGGCTAGTTCTTTTTTTCTTTCTTTCTTTTCTTTTAAAGGACAAAGTAAGTTAGTGTGTGATAGAACCTGCAGAGATGTGTTTTAACTGTGGTTCCTTGTTAAGGTGTGACTGTTGTCTTTGACCTCTAGGCAGGACACTTCTAAATTGGGTCTCTTCAAGATGACGTCAGAGAAAACTAAGAACATGTTTATCAGAAGCTCTGAATTTTATGCAGTCTTCACCTCCAGTTAATGCTGCGGGCATCCCATTGAGAACGGGGGCATAATTAGAAATTATGTTAGAGAGAAATCTCTTATAGATAAATATGGATCTTAAGATCGTCACCTGTATTCAACCTGTTACAGTGGCCCAGTTTAAAGGAATACATCGCTCTCGTACCTTTACTATTGTTAGATGGTAAAGAAAGGATGTTTCAGGGGACCATGTTTAGACTTTATATTTTACAGGGCACTTCCCTAAAAAACCGAATTTATCTAGCAGTCAGATTTAAACAAGCATGATGACTTGTAAATAAGAAGCATTCAGTAAATACTCATAAGACTTCAGCTGGGCATGAATTGAAGAGTCAGAACTATACACTCTAGTTCAACAACCCAGAGGGAGTCTGAAAAGTTAATTTAGCATACAGGTAATAAAAGTTGCCATAAGTAAAGCATGGTATTAGATGCTTAGTGGCATAAAAAATTAATAGGTAGAATATCAACTCTGACTCATAAGAATTTAGAGAACACTAAAGCATACAAAGTTCATTAGAATTAAATTCTTTTTCAAAATCAGAATAAAGTGTATAAATCACTTACTCTAACATTTTACTTCTATAAATGACAACGTGGACTAGACTCATCAAAATGAGTAACAAAGTTGAGGTTAGGCTATGTTCCACAGCAAGTATTCATTTTAGTTCTATCAACCGGGCTTTCTCTGAAAGTGACTTTAAGAGTATTCTTATTGCAGTATCCATGGAATGCGATGATTGATACCTACATAGTGTAAGAGGTGGTCAAAGCAGTTTTATCAATAGGGAGGAAACTAGCTTATAACCAAGTGGATTTGAAACAGTTGTTACTGTTGTTGTTCAGTCACTAATCGTGTCTGACTCTGTTTTGACACCATGGATAGCATGTCAGGCTCCTTTGTCCTCCACTACCTCCTGGAGTTTGCTCAAATTCATGTACATTGAGTCAGTGATGCCATCCAACCATCTCACCCTCTGCTTCATCCTCCTTTTGCCTTCAGTCTTACCCAGCATCAGGGTTTTTTCTAATAAGTCAGTTCTTCGCATAGGTGTTCAAAGTGTTAGAGCTTCTATTTCAGCATCAGTCCTTCCAATGAATATTCAGGGTTGATTTCCTTTATGATTGCCTGGTTGGATCTTCTTGCTGTCCAAGGGACTCTCAAGAGTCTTCTCCAGCACTACAGTTGGAAAGCATCAGTTCTTCAGTGCTCAGCCTTCTAGGTTTGAAAGACCAGGTGATATAAGCCCCGCCCAGAAAATGAACCTGCTTCTGACCAGGCCTTTAGATATAATTCCATTTTATATTAAAAGTAGTGTTATACATTACCATGAGGATACAATTAGCGTTAGCCACACTGTGAGAAACTTGAGAAGACAATGTAGATTTTTTAAAAAGACATGTGAAAAAAAAAGCTGAAGAGAGAAAAACTTAGATTAAAAGAGACTTAAAAACATTGAGCTTCAGACTTTAATTACTAGGCGTATGAATCACCTGATATCTGGTTATGACGCAGTTTCTGCCCGAGGTGGTCTGGGTAGGGTGGGGATTGGCTGAGGTTCTGCATATCTAACAAGCTCCCAGGGAAGCCCAGGGTGCTGCATCCTGACTACACTTTGAGGAGATAAGATATAAGAGACAAGCCAACTCATAGCAATATGTAGGCCTAAATTTTATCCTGATTCAAACAATTAACCAAGGAAAGATTCATGAGAAGGTGGAAATATGAACACTAAATATGGGTGTATTATATGAACTGCCCATATTTAGTGTTCGTACTTCCACTTTGATATGAACTATTGTTAAACTTGCAGGTGAAATAATGGTATTAGATCACGACCAATGAAAAGCTCATTTATTTTATAAAAGTACATAATGAACTTTTTCCAGTTGAAATGTTCTGGTGTCTAGGATGGCTTCAAAATAACCTGGAGTAAGGGGGTACCTGGGTTGGAATATGGATGAAAAATAAGTTTAGTCACGAATTATTAATTGTGTGGGGTTATGGGTGCATTGGAGTTTTTACAGTAGTCTGCCTACTTTTGTATCTTTTTGAAATTTTCCATGAGAAAAATTATTTTGTAAATATCTATTGCCCATGCATAGAAAAAAAAAAGACTAGAAGTCTATTCTACAAAATTTAATGGTAGTTATTTGTCATTTTTATTTTCTTCTTTTTGCTGTCCCATAGTTTCTAAATTTCTACAAGTCTATGTGTTATTTTTAAAATCAGTACCTGTTGTTAAGTTGTTATTTTCTGGAGAGGCCACAAATTACTGGCCCAGCTGAAAGTGTTTAGGCTTGACAAGCAAAACCAAGCCCCACCTAGAGGAACACAGATGAAATGAATTAAGCTAGTTTTCCAGTAAAGAGACAGAAACCAGGAAGGGGGTGGCACATTTCTTTAGCTTTCTCCTCTGCAGAAGGAAAGTTACACTGTGAGAGGAGGCTATGTGGTCTTTTGCAACGATGCAGCCTTAGAACTAAGGGCTTGAGAGGTGTGGGATAAAAGTCAGGGACATCCTGAGTCAAGCTATTTTAAACTTTTGTCAGAAAAAGTGCCTCAGAAATCCCTGCTCACAGCAAGCATCAGATCCTGCAAGATTCGAGCACCACCTGCATTTGGCCTTCTTCCTACGTGTGGTTTGCCAGTGGCTCTGTGACAAGTGCAAGGTAAATGACTAATGATTTTAAGCCACATAGCCTTTGGACATAACAAAATTTGGGTGCAAATCCTAGCTCTTCCCCTTAGCTGCTCTGAAACATTGACAAAGTGGTTTGCCTTCTTTAAGCCTGTATTTCCCCATTTGTAAAACAAAGAAACAACAAGGCCGCTTCAGAGGCTTAAAAGTGCAATGCCTAGGAAGAGTACATATGCAATAAATAGAAGTTATTCTTGTGGTTATTGCCAGTAGAAAATAAAATATTCACGCCAGCCATTTAAACCAATCTTTGAAGGGTTTCCCACTTCGTTACCTTTTTATCTTTTACTTTCTCCTTTTTAGCTGTTAATGGACTTCAGGCTTGACTCTTTTCCCCAAAGGAGTGCTGAAATGTTCTCAAACTATCAGTTATCTATATGGTTGTCACAAAGCTGCTCAGGTCATGCATTCTCCGACGATGCTCCTGAGTTAGTGGATAAAATCCTGTGTAAAATGGAAACTCATGTTAGAGAATAATTGCCCTGGATGTTGTAAGTATAGACTGGGAAAAAGCATTTTTTGTACTAAAAAATAAAAATAGTGAAAATGAAGTCGCTCAGTTGTGTCCGACTCTTTGTGACCCCATGGACACAGGCTTCTCCGTCCAAGGGATTCTCCAGGCAAGAATACTGGAGTGAGTTGCCATTTCCTTCTCCAGGGGATCTTCCTGACCCAGGGATCGAACCCAGGTCTCCCACATTGCAGGCAGATGCTTTACCCTCTGAGCCACCAGGGAAGCCCCCAAAATAAAAATAGGGCATATGAATTTTGATTAAATGCATTTAAGTGATGTAACAGAAAATTGATGTCGCTTTTTTTTGGAAGCAAAACAAAACCATAAGATAGGGCCACTGAGATGCGGGTTTACTGTGTATGGGCCCTCAGTCTAACATGGCCATTTCCTACCACTAGGTCAGCTGGCTTGCTGTGTCTTTGCTCTACACCTGGGCTCTCAGGTGAATTGATTTAAAATTGTTCATTTCACAACTTCATCCTCATCTAAACCAAACCACTAGTCTTATAAGCACATTTTATATCTGTGTGATTATTGTCAGTAGAAAATAAAATATCCTATAAAAGTGTGTCTAAAAGAATTATAACCTCTGCAAAGAAAGCACCTTTTCTTGCTGAAATTGTCCAAGAGTTCATCCATGTTGTTACAAACAATAGAGGCTATGCCTAAATTCTTGTTCTTCAATGCCAAGAGAGCATAAGCATTACCTTTAGCTGAAGACCCTGAATTTTTTTTAAAAAATCCAAAATTAAGCAACAAAAAACATAACTGGAAAGAAAATGACACTGTAACTAGGGTTAATGAAATCTGTTATGTCCTGCTTGCTTCCTGATTTCTTTCAGGATTTACTTGTTCTCAGGCTTGACCCTGGAAGGTTAAATCAAATCTTGCCCCAGAATAGCAAATCTAGAGACATGGCTTTCTCACATCTGCTAGTATGTGAACTTGTTGTTTTCAGCGTATACAATGGATGAAGTAAAAGAAAAGCACGTTATTTGCCAGGAAAGTTGTCTTATCTGTTGGTTGAGGCTGGAGGAAGCCAGCACCACGCATGTTATCTTTAGTAGAGTACAGGTCTTCACAGCTCTATCTTATACCCCTGCCCTGCCTACCTGCTGTTGTAGACCAGAGCAAAGCAATAGGGCTAGCTGAAGGATGTATTGAAATTCATAGAATAGAACTGGCATCCCATGAAATAAGGATCCACATAGTTTTAGTTTCTGCCTTAAGGCTGGGAGGGAAAGATCTAAAAATGAACCCTTGCATGAATGTTAATGAATTGGACCCCTGAGTTGAAATAAAGCTGTTTTCAGGGAGTAGTGTTAAAATGTGGGAATTGGAGTATAAATTTGTGCTCTTCCAGGTGGTAGTAGAAGAACAATGCATAAATTGCTGTTAAATAATTGGTAAGAAATAGACAGCTAGGGGCAGGAGAAATTTATTTTTAATGTAGTGGAACACTGTGAAGTACAAGAACTCTCCAGTAGGTTATCTGGATCATTTCAAATCGATTCCATAGATGATCCCACAGATTTGGGGACATGTATTGGGGCGCTCTTCCAAGCTACATCAAATTGTGTTACATAGTAATACCATCACAGAGAATTGCAGCTGAAGGACATTTGGTAATTATCTGTCCTAGGGAGTTTAAATTTTTATTAACTGATAGACTTCTTTAAAAATATTCATCAGTGAATATCAAACCATTATGTTGGACACCTGAAACTAATCAAATCTTATATTAATTACACTGAAATTAAAAGAAAAAATCATTGAAACTGTTGTCTAAGCACTCTTCCTTTCTCAACCTTCCTGTCCACCTGCAGTGGTATGAAATGCCTCTTCAGCTGTAAAATTATATATGGTTGTAATGTTCCCCCTTCCCTTTTATTAATTTCATAAATGAATTTCAACAGACTGGCTTGTAGAAAATTTCAGCAGGGCTTATAGAAAATTTCAGCAGGGTGTAGATAGTAAAGTTAGGATGAGATGGCCCGTCTCCTGTATTTCATCAGATCTTACCTTCATTACATCCCTTTATCACCCAAGAACTCGATTCTACAGGTATTGGGCAAGGATAATATGACACAGGAATTTCTGATGAATTTTAGTGGATGGAAAGAAAAATGGTGTTCAAGGGAGTTTTATTACAAACTCCCCATATTATTCCAAATATGAGGTAATTAACATGGGTATTGGGTGATAGGGTTATGAAAAGTACAAAATGTTTGATAGAGAAAATCTCACAGAGGCAGAATTAATGAGGTGTCATGGCTGGCTATAATAATTTGAAGAGTCCACTGGTTCATCTTCTTTTTCATCATTTTCAATGTTCAACTCATTTCACAATTTACACTGATCTCTGTGATGACAATCTGAATAGCAATTCTAGCCTTTGGGGCTTGACAGAATTCTATACTGATTGGTTTTGTCTTTCAAATCTGAAATTCTCCAGATTTGTCTTTTTCATGTGCAAAATATCATAGACCAGTGGACTTTTTTTGGCTTTGGGTGCTTGTTTTAAAACAAAAGAAGCTTGTTTAAAATGAAAGAAGCTCCAGGAAGGAGCAGAACTTTTTGGGGTGTGGTCAATGTGCTGAAACAGAGAGAGATTTAGGTCCCTTGGAAAATTGATGAGGTCATTCTGTGCCATTTCTGTTTTGTTGTAGTTGCTTCATCTCATAGGTTTCTCTTTGTATTCCTTTTTCCTTCCTCTGTATGTCTTCAGTCTGACACAGCAGGGGATTTTGCCTCCTCTTTCACTGCTATTTTTGTTATTTTTTTCCTAAGAACTTGTGGAAATAATTTTCATTTTCACTCTTCCAAATAAGTTTATTTCGTTTACCATAATTTTATGCAGTGTATAGTATAAAACTACCACCTTCTTTAGCTCAAAATAAACCTCCTAACACAATGGGGGATTCAAATGTATTCCTAAGAAATCTGGTGAGGATGGAAGAGAGGAAATTAGGCGTTCTACTGAAGCAGTGTCAAGGACTGAAACCAATCCCCAGACTTCCTTAGAATTGCTAGCTAGCTATGTGATAAAGTTTGGTCTATTTGGCATTACTTTATGATTTAACATGTGTATTACATTGGCAGTAGATAATCCTATTTTCCCCCAATTCCATCTCACCTTCAGATATTTGAATTTTTCTTCAAACTTTTGTCGGTTTTGCAATGATGGAGTTCTGAACTTGGGCCCTATGTATCTGGGTAATAAGCTTCAAACTTTTTTTTTTTTTTTAAATAGGGTATGTAACAGCTTGCATTTGGGCATTTGCTGGAGACTTTCTTTGCTGTACATCCTGGGCTTCCAAATAAGATGTGCAATGATTTTACAGAGGAACCAGGGAATAAAATAGCTGTCATCTATTCACTTGGAGAAGGCAATGGCAACCCACTCCAGTACTCTTGCCTGGAAAATCCCATGGACAGAGGAGCCTGGTAGGGTGCAGTCCATGGGGTCGCTGAGTCAGACATGACTGAACGACTTCACTTTCACTTTTCACTTTCATGCATTGGAGAAGGAAATAGTAATCCACTCCAGTGTTCTTGCCTGGAGATTCCTAGGGATGGCGGAGCCTAGTAGGCTGCTGTCTATGGGGTCGCACAGAGTTGGACACGACTGATGTGACTTAGCAGCAGCAGCAGCAGCATCTATTCACTGCTTACCGTGGGCTCAACACCAGGCCAAATGCTTTACATGTAATATGTTTGTTCATAATTCTAAGACTATTGGGAAAATATAATTATTCCCTTTTATGTTTGATAATAAGTTGATCAGGTCATACAGCTAGTTTCTCGGCCTGGGTTCTCCTGGGAGATGACTACCTGGAGCAGGAGTAAAGTAACAAGGAGTGAAGGAGAGAACCAATGTGTGACTTGTTACCGAGTTGGACACCAATAGAAGTTTATTGTTCGAATTTGCCGGAAGGATAGTCTGAGGAGCTTTTTAGGAGATGCATCTTAAAACCTTAAAGCCTAGGGGACGCAAGGGAAACATCTATTCATTGGCTGTTGTCCTACTCTGACGAGTGCCAGTGGGTTCCCACTGAGGTCTCCCACCACATTGCCAGTGAATTCCTGGGACAGCTACTTGCACTAGGTGTGTGTCTAGGGCCCAGAGTAAGATGCTGTCAGCGTGCACCACTGTGAAGCTGGATGGAGCCTGCTGGAAACTAATTGTTCCAGCAAAAGATAGAATCAGGGATGGACGAGAAGTTGAGTGCTGATTCAGAGGAGGAACCAGAGCTGGATCCCAAAGGAACCGAATTCTGAACCCAAGCCAGTCTGTTTCTAAAACATGCTCACTTTACCACCATCCATGGTTATCTTCAAATGCAATATGGGACTCGTTAGATGTGCTCTTTTGGTGTCTGGTTTAAGGATTTGATCATCTTTCTTGATGGAAAAGAGTGCCTTGACAAATGTAGCAGAAGTGAAGTTCATCTTTAGCAATTCTCAATATCTTTTGCTTCCTTTTCCCCTTTTTGCTGCTCTTGGGGCCCTGCTATTTCAGTACCCATTTGGTCCACTCTTGTGTAATGGGCATCATACCTGTAACCCATCCCATCTTTTTTGAGCATATCTGTTGCAATCAGAATAGGAGGGTGATGGAGAAGCCAAGAGTTTTAATCAAACCTGCATTTTAAATATTGTTCTACCTTACAGGGTGTGGCCTTGACCCAAGCATTTCCTCTCTTCTGAGCCTGAATTTATTTGCCCAAGAAGAGATGTAATATTTACACGATAGGATTATGTATGAAAGGAGAAAGGTAGAATGGGGGAAATGTCTCTGAAAACACCAGGATAACTGCCCTTCCTTACCCCCTCCCTCATTTTGTCCTCTTACAGATCTTGACGGGACTGACGCTCATTAAGCATATTTCAAATAAGATATATGTCTTTTATGACTTCTCTCTGATGGTATTTGGCTCCATTCTCCTGAACAGAAAATACATAGTAAGAATAAGTCACCATTTGCAAACTCCTACCTGTTTTTTAAGACCCATCTCAAATGTCAGGGCTCTATGAAGCCCCCGTCCCTCCATTGATACCTCCACAGTCAATTGCCCATTTCCACCTTTTCCCAGTAATTTTTCTCTCTAACCCCAGCCTTCTGTTCTCTTATGGGGATTGAAGGAGGACAATTCAGCAATAAAATGTTCCTCTGGTTATCAGTAAGGGCCAAATAAATCCTACGGAGTCTTTGATTTATTCTTTAGGATAAAAGTTTCTTATCAAACTCAGAATCCAGAGCAGTAGGAATATGGGAGTGTCTTCTCTGGCCTATAAGCTTGTCCTGAAGGGCCAGTCACTGCTGGGGAGCCCTCATCGTCCAGTCTTGGGGTTTGTCATCTGCTACTCCCTGCTCTCACACACACTGTACTATGTCAGCAGAGAGCCTTCCTCTCACCCTCCTCTATACAGTCTTTAATCTTCATTTGCTCTCCTGACTCCTCAACCCCACCCTACACCTCAGCATCTTCTACTTGCCTTTTTTTCATTAGTCAACAAAATGTTTTATTATATTGGTGAACTTATAAAAAATTATAAACATATATTGTTTTTAAATTCTTTTCAAAAATGAATAACAAAATCTGTGCATATTAAACAACTCCCACCAAAATGTATGAATTATTTGAACATTAAATACACAAATGCAATGATTATTGTTGATATATTTAACATGATTTTTATTGGTATATTGGCCACAGCTCTCTCAGGTACTGTACGTCTAGTGTTTCCCTGAAGAATGCTTTTTTTAAATACGATCTTAATTTTTTAAAAATATAATTGCCTGCAGTCATCATCAAAGATACATCTGATACTTTATTTCCCTCTACTTTCTAAGAATTGGCATCTCCTGTAATCCAGCCTCCCTCTGCATCTTAGCACGCTGTGTGCTTGCAGGCCTTTTCAGCCTGGTCAGTTTCTGTTCCTGGACAGAGCAGCACAGAGACAGATGCTTTGTGTTTTGATGTGATTTCTAAGAATTCTGTGGTTTGGCCTCAGAGTAAAGCATCTAAAAGACAACCAATATTTATGAGGTTATGAAAATTAACTTCTTACGGTCATTTTAACTAAACCTTCTCATGTAAATATCTGGTTACGTTTTCCGGCCTTGAGTTGAATTAACAAAAAGACAACCTCTCCACCCAAAAAACCCTCGCTTCTGTTATCTTATTCTAGGAAAGTGCCAAACTTTAGGGAAGGCAATAGAATAGAAACAATTTTTGGCCTTGTCTCTCTTGGAGTATCTTGCTGTACTATTGTCGTTCACATTTTTCCTTTAATAGAAAATTTTATTAACTATAAATTCACATACAGTTGTAAGAAATAATGCAGAAAGATCCCTTGTATACTTTTCCAAGTTTCATTCAATAAAATATTTTGCATAACTGTCATAGAATTCACAAGAAGGATATTGACATTGATACATTCTGCTGCTGCTCCTAAGTCACTTCAGTCGTGTATGACTCTGTGCGACCCCATAGATGGCAGCCTACGAGGCTCCTCTGTCCACAGGATTCTCTAGGCAAGAATACTGGAGTGGGTTGCCATTTCCTTCCCCATGATACACTGTAACAATCTTACTTAGATTTCTGCGATTTCACTTGTACTCATGTGCACCTGTGTGTGCATAGGTGTGCTAAGTTCTGTACATTTTCATCACCTGGTTCATGTATCACCTTCACGGGCAAGACACTTAACATTTTCAATCTCCCCGTTGCTCTAATGTTTCCCTTTTGTAACCATACCCACCTCTTTCCTCCACACCTCTGTATCTCACTCTTGGCAACCACTATACTGCCCTCCATTTTTTAAAAAATATTGTCATTTCAAAAGTGTCCGGTAAAATAAATATTTCAGTATGTGACCTTTTGTGATTAGCTTTAATTCCGCATAATTTCTTGCAGATTCATCCAAGTTGTTGTGTGTATCAAGTTGTTCCTTTTTATTACTGAGTCCTATTCCATGGTATGCAAGTTTGTTAAATGTTCATCCTTTGAAGAACAGCTGGTCTGATTCCAGTTTTTAGCTATCAGATATAGCCACTATGAATATTCATGCACCAGTCTTTGTATAAACGTAAGTTTTCACTTGTTTGGAATATGCAAGGAGTGCATAAATGGAGTAAATGCCCAGGAGAACTGTTGTTGGGTCATATGATAGTTGCCTGTTTAATTTTTTATTTAAAAACAATTCAGAGCTGTTTTTTCCAAAGCAGCTGTGCCAATTTAAAATGCCAGCAGCAACATGTGAGCCCCCCAGATCTTCAACATCCTTGCCGGCAGTTGGTGTTGTCATAATTCTTTTTTAATTTTACAAATCTGATAGGTGGATAGTGTTATCTCACTGTGGTTTTATTTGTATTTCCCTAATGGATAATGATGTTGAACATCTTTTCATTTGCTTGTTTGCCATCTGTATATCCTCTTCAGTGAAATTGTTTATCCGTTTTGCCCTTTTTCTAATTGTATTGTTCTTTTCATGTTGGGCTGTAAGACTTTTGTATATATTCAAGACACTAGTCTTTCCTTGAATATCTGATTTGCAAATATCTCCTATCAGTCTGTAGTTTGTCTTTTATTCCTCTTTGCATAGAATTTCAAAGACCTGAAGCGGTTTATTTTAATGAGTCCCATTTGACTAGTTTTTGTGTGTTGTGGTATAAAATTTAAGAACTCCTGTCCTAGTCCTATTTACAGATTTTTCTTCTCTTTTTCCTAAAAGTTTTACAGATTTGTTTTACATTTCACTCTTTATGAGATAACATTGGTATAAGGTGTGAGGTTTAGGTCATAATTCAATTTTTGTCTGTAGATATTGAGTTGTTCCAGCAAAATTTGTTGAAAAGACTTCCCTTCCCTCCATTGAATTGGATTTGTCTCTTTGTCAAAAATCAGTTGAGGATATCTTTATGGGTCTATTCCTGTCTCTTTTATTCTCTACGTCTATGTCCCCAATAATACAACATTGTCATGATTACTGTAGTTTTCTCAGAAACCTTAATTTCTGGTAGAATAACTCCCCCTATTCTTACTTCATTTGTTTTTTTGTAAAGACGATTTTAGATACTCAAGAGCCTGTGCCTTTTCAATTCACTTTTAGGAAAAAACAAAAATAACTCTTGATGTTTGATAGGCATTCCTTTCAATCTATAGATAAATTGGAGAAGAAATGACACCTTTCCTATGTTGAATATTTCAGTTCATGAATATAGTGTGCTTTTCCATTTGTTTAGGACTTACATTTCTTCATCAAAACTTTACAGTTTTTTTGTATACAAATATAGTATATAACAGTTTTACCTGTATATTTCTATATTTCTTTCTTTGAAATGATTATGGATGGTTATGTGTGTTTCAGTTTCTGCACGTAAATTTTTAGTATACAGGAATGTAATTGATTTTTAAAAATGTGTTTATTTTTGGCTATGCTGGGTCTTGGTTGCTGCACGCAGGCTCTCTCCAGTTGTGACAAGCAGGGATGGTTCTCTGGCTGTGGTGCGCAGGCTTCTCATTGAGGAAGCTGCTCTTGTTGTGGAGCGCAGGCTGTAGATGCTTCAGTAGTTGCAGCACACAGGTTTAGTTGCCCTGCAGCATGTGGAATCTTCTTGGACCAAGGATCGAACCTGTGTTCCCTGCATTATCCGTTGGACTACCAAGGAAGTCCATAGAAATGAAATTGATTTTTTTGTATATATCTTATCAGTGACCTTATCAAACTCATTTATTACTTCTATTTTTTTTTCAGAATCCTTGAGATTTCCTGTGTTGACAATGCTGTCATCTATAAATAGAGATAATTTTGTCTCTTCCTTTACAACCTACCTGCTCCTTATTTCTTCTTGTGTGGTTGCAGTAGCTACAACTTCCAGTACTGAGTTCAGCCTTGCAGGGAAGCATTCAGCCTTTTACCATTAAGTATGATGTTAAATAGCTTTTTCTGATAGATGGTTTTTATACATTTGAAGTGATCTCCCTTTATTACTGATTTTTTAAAGAGTTTTTAAAATCAGAAATTGGTGTTAGATTTTATCAAATGTTTTCATCTGTCATTTGGTATGATATCATTTTTGTTCTTTAACTTGTTTATATACTTGATTACATTTTTTTTTTTTTAGTTGAACCTGTCTTACATTTTTGAAATATATCTCACTTGGTTACTGTATGTTAATTCTTTTTACATATTGTTAGGGTTGGTTTGTTATTATTGTATTTAGAATTTTTATATCTAAGTTCATGAGAGATACTGGTCTACAGTTTTGATTATTTTATTCTTTTTTTGGACTCTTTGATTTTGGTATCAGGGTGATAGTGGCTTCATAAAATGAGTTGGGAAGCATTCTCACATCTGTTTTCTGGAAGAGATTGTGTAACATTAATATTTCCCTTTAAATGTGTGGTAGAATTCTCAAGTGAAACCATCTGGGCCTGAAGATAACTTTATAGGAGCATTTAAATTATTCAGTTTATATGGTTTAGGGCTATTAGAGGCTTCCCTGGTCGCTCAGACAGTAAAGAATCTGCCTCCAATGAGGGCGACCTGAGTTCGATCTCTGGATTGGGAAGATTCCCTGGATAAGGGAATGAAACCCACTCCAGTATTTTTGCCTGGAGAATTCCATGGACAGATGAGCCTGGCAGGCTGCAGTCCCTGAAGTCACAGAGTGAGACACTGAGCAACTTGGCATAGCATAGCAGGGCTACTAGATAATCTGTTTAGTGTATCAGTTTTCTAGTTTACTGTAACAAATTACAATAGACAGTTTCAAATAATAAAAATTCATTATCTTATATTTTTATAGTCAGAAGTGTGATGTGTCTCACTGATCTCAGATCAAGGTGCTAGCAGGGCTGCATTCTTTTCTGGAAGACAAAGGAAGAATGTATTACCTTGCACTTCCCAACTTGTAGGGAATGCCAACTTTCACTGACTTATGGGGACTTCCCTGGAGGCTCAGATGGTAAAGAATCTGCCTGCAATGTGGGTGACCTGGGTTCGACTGCGGGCTTGGGACGCTCCCTTGGAGGAGGGCATAGCAACCCACTGCAGTATTCTTGCCTGGAGAATCCCATGGACAGAGGAGCCTAGTGGGCTACAGTCCACGGAGTCACAAAGAGTCAGACACAACTGAGTGACTAAGCACACACATTGGCTTATGGCCCCCTAAAAGACTAGGAACTCTAGGCTAGATCTTTCTCACCCTGCCATCTCTCTGGTCCTCTGGCCACAGGTAGGAAAGGTTTTCTCCTTTTTATAAATTAGTGTGATTCGATCGAGCCCATCTGGATACTTTGTGGATCAATTCATGGTACCCTCGCCATCTCAGGACTTCCCAGTGGTGTTAGTGGTAAAGAACCCTCCTGCCAATACAGGAGACAAGAAATGCGGGTTAGACCCCTGCATCTGAAAGATTCCCTGGAGAAGGGAATGGCAACCCACTCCAGTATTCTTGTCTGGAGAATTCCATGGACAAAGGAGCCTATTGGTCTAAGTCCATGGAGTTGCAAAGGGTCAGAGACTACTGAGTGACTAGCACTTTACTTTCTTCATCTTAAGATTGGTCAACTTAATCATCAGTGCAAAGTCCCTTTTGGCTTATAACATAACATCCTCATAGTTTCCCAGGATTAGGATATTGACATTTTGAGGGCCCTTTTTTCTGCCTACCCTAGGTAGTTTGTGATTTTCCACATATTGAACCATTTCTTCTAAGTTGTCAGATTTATGAGTATAAAGTTGTTTGTAGTACTCTCTTTTAATTGCCACAGGATCTGTAATGATATCCATTATTTCATTTTTTATATTGGTAATTTGTTTTTTCTCTATTTTTACTTTTATCAGTTTTGATAGAGGTTTATTAATTATATCAACTTATTTGAGGAACCAGCTTTTTGTTTCATTCATCTCTTCTATTGCTTTTCTGTTTTCAATTTGATTGAATTTTTTACTCTGGTCCTTTCTTACGATTACTTTTCTTGAGATTTTTGCTCTTTTTCTAGGTTTTTGAAATGAAAGTTGTTACTGACATGAAACCTTCCCTCATTTTTAATGTAAGCATTGAGTTTAGTTCAGTCACTCAGTTGCTCACTCTTTGCAACCCCATGGACTGCTGCAGCACACCAGGTTTCCCTGTCCATCACCAACTCCTGGAGCTTGCTCAAACTCATGGCCATCGAGTTGCTGATGCCATCCAGCCATCTCATCCTCTGTCATCCCCTTCTCCTCCTGCCTTCACTCTTTCCCAGCATCAGGGTCTTTTCTAAGGAGTCAGTTGTTTGTATCAGGTGACCAAAGTATTGAATCTTCAGCATCAGTCCTTCCAATGAATATTCAAGACTGATTTCCTTTAGGATTGACTGATTTGATCTCCTTGAATTAATTGCGATGAAGTTTCTTCTTATCACTGCTTCTGCTATACCCTATATCTTGATATACTGTGTGTTTTGCTTTCATTTAGCTCTCTTTTAAATTCCTTTGAATACGAAGATGGACTCTGCTGAAAACAGATTTTTTTTTAAAGGAATTTATTTTTAAAAATTCCTTTGTTTTTCTTTCAAATTGATGTGTACACTAGTAATTAGGACAAAGACTGCTACAATCTACTTTGATTTTAGAGGCAAAACACTAGAAATCTAACTGCATTCAGAAATATGGTCATAGATGGGCCTGTTGCGGCTTCAGCTGGACATTTTGCTATGATACAGCCCATGCCATTTCCAGCTCGTCAATATAAGGCACATACGATGAGATGTATATATGTCTTCACAGTGAAGCCTGTAATTTGGTCTAGGCTCTTAAATCACAAATGTTCCACTCATGGAACAGGACTATGTTGGAAATGAGGGAAAGCTGTGTGTCTGATGGAGGGAATCTTGTTTTAGCACAGAAGTGATGTTGAGAGTATAGGAATTTACCTTTGCCTGAACTAGAGAAGTTCTCCTTCGTTGAATCCTTGTTTCTGGTTTGAGTTACTTATAAATGTATGTATCTTTCATATTTGAAAATGAAAGTAAATCTACCATTGTGCCATTTAAGTAAATGTACTTTAATTACCTAAATTACACAGCAGTACTTTTCACTGGTTTCTCTCCTCCTTTGGTACATTTACCAAAAGACATTATAGCTTCTAGTTGAAATTCAAACTGTAAATTCCTAAATTCTAGAGACATTTTGAAAATCAGATACAAAATAGATTTAAAAAAAGCTTCAAAGATAATCTTAAGAGTAGAACCATAAATTTTTTTATTTAAATTACATTTTCTACAAATGTGCAGGATGATCTGTCCACTGGTGTCTCCAACGTTCTCTTTTTCTTTCTAAAATAAACTGTATGAGTTGGTGTTACCTATAGTATAAACAATGACTGCTTATAACCTCATAGAATTTGTTTTCTCTTCATCAAGTCATAGCTCTGATACTACTAGGTCTTTGAACAGTCCTAGCCCATGCTTAGTAACTATTTGTAGGACAAATGTTACCGAAATGGTTGTTTCTTTTAAAAAAGAAATTTCTGTGGACAGAATGAAATACACACACACACACACACACACACTTATTATCTTTCAATGTAGAAGAAAATTAGAATGTTGCCAATATATCAGAATGTTTATCCCACCTTCTGTTTTACCCCAGCTTCCAGTGACTGGACTGTACTAACTCCAGCCAGTGATGAGTCTGCTCTCTAGATGCAAATGAACAGTTCTTGATTGTTCTTTTTGTGAGAGAATGTGTGATATGCTGGAAAGGGCATGGTTTAGCCTGGGATTTGTCATTATTTTAGAAGAATTCATTCATGGTTTTTGATTTTTCCATACTTGAAGAGGATATTGGCCAAATGTCTTTTTTCCGTGAGGTTGTTCTACATATTGTGACTTGTTTGGTGATTCAAGCCAGCTGATGTATACATCCAAGTTCTAACACTTCCTGAGACAGTTTTTCAGATGAGATCAGGCACATTTAGGATGGTGTGGCCTTATATCCTGAGACATTTTTTCAAAAGTCATACATGGGGTTCCCTGGTGGCTCAGATAGTAAAGAGGCTGCCCGCAGTGCAGGAGGCCTCAGTTTGATCCCTGGGTCCAGAAGATCCCCTGGAGAAGGAAATGGCCACCCACTCCAGTATTCTTGCCTGGAAAATCCCATGGACAGAGGAGCCTGGAGGGCTACAGTCCATAGGATCGCAAAGAGTCCGACACAACTGAGTGACTGCACTTTCACTTTCACATGTTAAATAATACTGGTATTTGTTTGCTCAGCAGTATTATATCCAATTCTGTGGTTCTCTGCAGTGCTGGCACTTTGTTGAGTAAAAGAGACCTTTTGTTTTATTTCTTTTTCATAAAACAATTATGGCTTATGCAGAATAATGCATTAGCTTTTGTATATAACATTTCTTCAGGAATTCAGTGAGAGCTCACTATTGTATATGTTTACTTTTTTCTCTCTTACAGTTTTCTCTTATAAACAGTTGTAAAAGGCAAAAGTGTGTTGGATTAAATGGTATTTTCCCAGCAATGCTCAACATGTTTTATAAATCAAAATGTTGATTATTAATTAGTTCACCCAAAGTGAAAGTTGCTCAGTCATGTCTGATTCTTTGCAACCCCTTGGACCTGCCTGGTTCCTCTGTCCATGGAATTCTCCAGGCAAGAATACTGGAGTGGGTAGCTATTCCCTTCTCCAGAGGATCTTCCCAACCCAGGGATCAAACCCAGGTTTCCCACATGCAGGTGGATTCTTTACCAAGAAGCCAAAGATAAGGAAATATCTTTATGTCTTAGTTAAACACAATTAAAAAATTAAATGATTCTGTTTTAATGATGGAAGAAATATATAAATCTATATCTCTTCCCTGTACTTAGAAATAACCTCTGTCTTTTCACAAATAATATGATATTGCTTAAATGTTAAATAAAAAAGGAATCAAAGTGTAATGTAAACCTAATTATTAGTTTTAACCCCAGCTCAGCAAAACTCCATCATGATGAATGATATATAGAATATTCCACAGTAGTCTTAGAAAATAAATTTATGATGAAATGTTAGGTTTGAAACTACTATAGAAAGTCTCTAAGATCATCAAGTCACATTTGGAAGTTTCATAGAATCAGCTAAGGTGGAGTATTGTTTTACTTTCCAGTAGACTTGCAGACATTCATAGTATAATTTAAATCTCTCTTAGAAAATGAACAAATTTGCTCTTCATTACATATTAATATGGCCCTAATTGCTTTATTACCATTAGCAATTTAGTTGTATTATTTAAAGTGTGCATGCATAAATACATGCTTAATATTTTGACTTTTTTTCCTGAGTATAAAATGCTTAAAATATTAATGAATACAATGACCCAAGTTCTTTTGAAGGCATTCTTATTTTATGTTTTATTAAGTATTAATTAAAGACTGTTTGCTAATCGTCCCTTGTTAAGTCACATATTAATAGAGTTTTTCTGTGGACAAGACACTGGTTAAACTTACTCTATATTAGATAAATTTCACAAGCCTTTCATGTTATATGAGAATGCAGCTAAATTGTAGTCTGCACGAAAACTCAGAGTAAATTCCATGGAAATTCTTGAGGTGCAAATCAGTCTTACACTAATTGTACTAACTTGAATTTGCATAATGCTTGATAGTTCTCACAGCTCTTTCTTATCTCAATTTCATACCTGATCTTCACAATATGCTCAAGAGGGTAGTAATATAGGCATTATAATGTTTAATTTGTAAACACCCTTGTTCAGTGGCAGTCTATGAGGAATCTGTCCAATATTGAATCCCACTTCAGAAACAAGGTTCAAGTACACTTGCTGGACTTTCTCCTTGTAGTATTCTGGTTTTAGGTCCCTGAAGCACTCACTCATTGGTGACCTCTGTGCTTTTGATTATGTTCTATGGTTATTTTTATGCCAGTATCTAAATGAAGTTATGAATAATTTTTCATTAAAGAATTTGGTTTTGATATTGATATGTCTTTCTTTAGAAAATTGTATTGAATCAAGTGTCCAATTTGCTGTGAGTAATAGGTATTAAAATAGTAAGACATAATGGTCCTGACTCTTTCCAGAGCATGTCCTGGATTTGATTGTTTTGATCCATGCCTTGGCACATTTTTTAATCTTTCTGAACATTTGTTTCCTCATCTCTAAAAAGGAGATAATGGTTTATTTTTTATTCAGTTCTGAGATTAAATGAGATAATGTATATAAGTATAAATAAAATATATAGGATACATAATAAGCATTGAATAAATATTAGTGAATTCTAACCCTTTCTTTTGTAAAATATATGTTAACCCAAGAAGGAAGAGGAAATGCAGAATATTGTACAGATAAAATATTTTACACATATTTTCTTGTAATACAATATAAAACAAGTAACCTGCTGAGAATATGTGTACCTTTCTGATATAAATCAGTGAACAAACTTGTTTTTAATTTTTTGGCAGACTTATGAAACCAATTAGCTTTGTAATATATATTCAGCTTTAATGGGCAAGTAAATAATTAATGCTATTGCCTTTGTAAATTTAGCTTTTCAGTTATAAATTAGCATAATTAAAAGAGTAGTGTTTCAGTATGCATTCTACTAGCCAAATTTAAATCAAGCAATTAAACTGTAGGTTTTCCACACCAAATGAGCTCAGCTCATAATGACACAGACAACAGACATAAATTTGTTTTTTCATGGTCAAGTTCATTACAAAAAGATGAAGGAAAATACTTGCAGTACGTGTAATCAAGTAAATTATTCCAAGCACCACTTGTATATTTTAAATTGTTTTTCTGGGTCTTCTACCTTTAATTCAGAGCCTACACACTGTCAGTTTTTCTTCTCTGCCTGAGGAATGAGTTCTCCTTGCAGAGGATCCCATCGGATTGCATTAGAATGTTATTGTGCTGGTAACTACATGCATTGACCCCAATCTCTGAGAATGATCTGCTTCTGTTACAGGTATAGGGCTTCAAAATTAGAGCTGAGATCATTTAAATAAAAGATTAGCTATTTTTCATGACTTGGATTTTAAAGGCTATCTGTGTGAAAACAGATTATATGCACATAGTGGGGAAGAGAGACAGCCAAGTGGGGGGCATGGCTGTTCTCTAGAATCAAAATTAATGTAGAAAGCAGTAGCTGGTATTCTCCCTGAGATGTGAAACAGATATATCTTTCCCCTGTTTGAAATCAGCTTTGTGGAGGACTATCAAACAGATTTTAATCTAAAACAATTTATTTTGTGACTACATTGTTCCAAAATGAATGAGTAGAAAATGGGACCTGCTATGTGGAAATAATTGAACTACAGACATTTTTGATCTTTGAGAAATACTGGTATGTAATTAAACATGCACTGACTAATGATCTATACTGAACTGTTCACCACTTTGAAGCACACTACTAAAAGTGCAATTCTGGAACATATTAGAAGGGACACGTCTCACAAAAATGTCTTTATAGGAACAAATGCAGCTGCTTCTCTTTCTTACCCACAGACATGTCTGTGATGTGAATTCCCGCTTTAGTGATGTTGAATATACGAGAACATAATATTTTGACATTTTTCTTTAATTTTTTCAGTCTTCAGTGATAAATTATTTTAGTTTATTCAATATCTTGAAGAGGCTTAAATTCCTTGGTAGTAATTTTTGGAAGATGTGTGTCCTGTTCTTCTGGCGGGCTGGTTACAGAATGCATTTCTTCCCCTTGATTTTTGATCTCTAAATATGGAAATATGGAGTTCTTGTCAGCCAATATAGAATTAAGAGTTTTTCTAAATGAGATACATGGTCACTCCACTTCATTTTTCTGCCCTGAATTGTTTCTCATCTTTCCATTACCCCTTACTTCTGATGTCTGTTATGAGTACTTGAAAGCAAATAAAGTCAGCAATTGCAACTAACCCAGGTCTCTGGCATTGCAGGCAGAATCTACCTTCTGAGCCACAAGGGAAGCCCAAGAGTCCTTGCCATTCTAGGAGACAGGCAGTGGCTACCTCATTAGCCCATCTGTTTACCTTGGAGTAAGACTTAGGACTAGTGGTTCTAAATCTCAT
Source organism: Cervus canadensis (assembly GCF_019320065.1). Classification (NCBI taxonomy): domain Eukaryota; kingdom Metazoa; phylum Chordata; class Mammalia; order Artiodactyla; family Cervidae; genus Cervus; species Cervus canadensis. The sequence continues at coordinate 41,823,262 of NC_057389.1, read as the reverse complement.
TTTGGATCAGAAACCAAAGGCCCCTTTTCCTTAGGGAAAATGAAAATAACACATTTTTTTTTCTTTGCGAAGTGAAGGGGGTTCATGGAACCCCTAGCAGCTCATCCTGGTTTCAGTTTGAAACCACTGAATAATAATTATCTGCCAGGACTGGCAGTTCTGCCTTTATTCTGTTCCAATTCAGTAGTTCTCTGTAAAAATATGCTTTCAAATTAGACTCCACCATTGGTCCCTGTGTAGTCATATTAATTTAAATTTGTGTAGTATGCACTTTCCAATATGCTAGTCATTCTTGAAAATTAAGCCAATTACTGCGTCTTCCGTGAAGTGCTCTGTCTTTCACGTACCCTCATGGCAACCAAAAGTGGTTAACATTAGTCACTCCCGTTCACAATTCCTGTTCAACTTTATGGATATGTCTTTCTGTACAAGTTAATATCTTTTGCCATTTTACAATGAAATGTGCACCGCTCTTTTTCTTTTTTTCAGCCATGCCACATGGCTCGCATGATCTCAGTTCCCTGACTAGGGGCTGAATCTGCATCCTTGGCAGTGAAAGTATGTCGTCCTAGCCACTGGACTGCCAGGGAATCCCCTGGGCCACTGTTTTTTCAACTTATTCTGTATGGAAACAGCATTTCCAGTATTTCTACATATTTTATTGATGCACATGTTTTTTACGACGTTGTAGAAATATTTACTTTTATAAGCAAGAAAACTAAAACAGGTTTGGGGACAAACCATAGTTGCCTCCTGGTATGTGTACCATTTAACAGATTGGGCTAGAAATGTACAAGATGCAAAAAAGTAGTCCAGTGTCTTCAGTTAACATGGGTACTGCTTGTACATCTTAGAAAAACTATGAAGAGTGTTGTCTAATTTGGTAAGCTGGTATATTGTAGCCCACTTAAGAGAGCGTCTATTGCAATATAAAAACTAATCCATTTGAATCCTGGGAACCACTAATTATTGTGACAGAAAGACAAGAGTTATACAAAGATACACACCTTCTAGAAACATTATTAATGTTTCATTTGAATAATTTTCAACTTTGTACTCTCCATCTCACAGCATTATCTTATAACATTGAAATGTCTTCGTGAAGCACTTATGTGTATGTTTTAAGAGCTTTTGCGATTGAGTCAGTAGCTGGGGACCCTTGTGTCTTAATAATTATACAATATTGGTCAAGCTTTTTAACTTTTTTTTTTTTTTTGATTGTGTAGCATGCAGGATCTTATCTCCCCTCTCTACCAGGTATGGAACCCACACCCCTTGCAGTGGAAGCACAGAATCTTAACCACTGAACTGCCAGGAAAGTCCACTGACTTTTAAGCCTGATTTTTCTCACCTGTAAAATGGGATAATACTTGAAACCAAGTGTAGTTTTTATGCATTTGGATGCCTTACACATATAGCAAGCTTTCAATAAATCTGATCTGCAATAAATAATAGTAGGAAAAGTTATTAGGTATTTACTTTCCATATACTGTTTGGAATATATCTTCATGGTATGTTCTTTTATGTATTTGGAACAACCTTGTAAAACTCCTAATTTTATTTACTTTAAGGACATTGAGGCCTTTGGTCAGATCTTTGGCAGGGTCGAGACGCAAAGATGACATTTCTACCAAGTCTTATTGCCTTTCTTAAGCAGACGTATTGCTTTTATTCAGTGCATTTTGTAAAGCTTTCTATCTACATACATGAATAGAAACTCGTGAATATGAGGGCTGATTGTATTCAGTATTTCACTTCACTGTGAGTGACACAAGACAACTTAGGTCCTAAAATGCACCACAGTTTATTATTTCGGGTTTGTGTTACCTTTTCCAATACATAAAGAGCACATGAAGAAAAGGAAAATATAAAAAATGGCTCCCCTATATTATTCTACTTATTTCCTTCCAACAGCTGCGATAGTAACTAACACCAAACCCTCTGTGAGTGTAGACAACAGTGGACTGATAAACTAGCTCTCCGAAAGGAAAATCCTTATTTTAGAGCATCTGCTGATGTTCAGGGAGGAAGTATTCCCAACATGTCTGATTTCAAGTTACCAGTGATCTAACAACCAGCTCACAAAATTCCTGAAAATTTAACATGTGGCTCTTGCTAGCTGGCTTTGACATACTGCTGCTAAATCCTTTGATCTCATCACTCAGAGTCCCCCTGCAGTTTCTTGTCTTCTTAGGAAGTAAAATTCTTTTTTTTTCCCCTGGATACATGCTTTCTTCCCTGTTCTCCCTTCACGTCTTACCTTGCTGGCTTCATCTTCTTCCTTTTAGCCTCTGTGCAGATGTCAGTCATTCAATTTTGTTCTTCTCTGATTTCTGTATGCGGGGAGTGGGGGAATTGGGGGTGTGGTCTAGTAGAGAAGTGAGAGGGGAGTGCGGAAGGTATGTCAGCTAGAAGTCCTGCTCTCTCCTTAAATCCAAAATACCTTTATCCATTTAATTTTTCCATGTTGCTTGGATAGCTCTTGTGTGGTCTCATCCCAGTTTGCTTTTCCATTGTGATTGGTTATAATGAGACTTCCTTATGTTCCTTAAAAACATAACATTCTCTCTTCCACACTCTCCTACATGCAGTTTTTTCTGCCTAGAAATGTCTTGACATCTCTTCCTGTCTTCTCATGCATTCATTCAGTTATATACTCTTTCAGCCTCAGATCTCGTGGCAGCGTCTCTTTCTCAATATACCAAGTGAAGGTTATCCCTCTCTGATCCCACAGAGCCTGTGTTTATGCTACTGAATCATTTGCCACACACTGTCTGACTTACCATCAACACAGTGACACGTTTCAAAGAAGGGAGAACCTTGATTTGAGGGTACGTTTATGGATTAGGAGCTAGGAGGTCTTGTATTATTTGGTGTAAGTCAGATCTCTAAGATGTAGTTTTTCTCATTTACAAAGCATTGTGTGTGTGTCTCTTCCTGCATTGAGTGGAACTACTAACTCACTTGTGCTTTGGGCATCAGTGGGCAGTGTAATGGTAAAGATACCCCTTTGTTCTGACTTTAAGACACAAAAGCAGTTCAGTACCATGGTTATGCATGTGGACTTTGAGGTCTAATCACCTTGATTCAAATCCCAGCACTGCTATTTTGGGCAAGTTGCTTGTTTTTCCACCTATGAAGTGGAGATTATAATAGAAGCTTCCTTATAAGCTAGATAAGAAGAAGAAATGAGTTAATACATATGAATGGGACTTAGATTTTATTATCACTTTGACTGATACTTACTTTGTTTCTGTCACAAGCCTTATTTTATTTTTTCCCTTGAAATTATAATGGCCATATTTCTCCTTTAACTTTTATGTCTGAGGTCCTATCCAAAAAATTCCAAGATAACATCTCCAACAAAAATTAAGAAAATATTTTGCACTCACCTATAATGTTTTTTTCTTCCTCTGCTTATAGCACACTTTGTATAATTCTTTCCCAGGGCTCTAGGAGACTGTAAACCATTGGGTTGGTTATTAGCATCAGCATAATGAATTTCAGAAAGCATGAAGCAATTTCCTGTTCTCCTGTTTCCTCTCAGAAATGAGCCTTTTCATGTAGATTGGCAATTTTTAAAAAAATAAATATATTCTTCTTCATATCCAAGATAATTTTTTGAATTATTATAATGATTTGTTCCATTCTAACGGGTAATTATCTGTAATGTTTTATTTTTAGAGTAATATCCAGTACTGGAACTTGTCATAAAATCATTGAGAGATTAATAATGTTCTTCTGACTACTTCAGAAGTGGGGCTCAATTGATTCCAACCCTGTTTGAAAAGTGAGTTTAGCATCCAGGTTGCCAGCTTATATACATGGTGAGGGTGGTGGGAGCAGAATAAGAGAGAAAACATTCAGATAAGAAAAACATATTAGAAAATATGATATCAACAAAGAGAATATATATCCACTATTAAAGGAAGGAAGGGAATTAATATCCATGGAACATCTGGAACATTTCTGGACCTGTAAACCCAACTTCCACATGAATGAGAAAATAGAGACTCCAAGTCATCCAGAAATCATTGCCAAATCTGTTTTCATATATTTTTGAGGGCTTATGAGGTAAAGGTATTTGTATTCTCCAATATGCTTTAGATCCTGAGGCCAGAAGGAATATGGCACCTCAGTGATGGGAAGGTGGGCCGTATGGCTAATGCACACTGTGTAGGTAGAAGTGTATGATCCAAGATGAGACTGGTGAAATAAGGGCCATGTCTCCAAAGATCTTCTACACCATGTTAAGGATTTGAGATTTTATCCTAAGGGCAGTGATAAGTCTTTGAAAAGTTTTAGGCTGAGGAATAAAAACAATTTCATATAGTGAGAAGCTCATTCATACTATAGAGAATGGATTGCAGTCAGCTAGAGATGAGTTGATTAGAGATCAGGTAGAGGTCTAATATGCTTTGGCCACCTGATGTGAAGAACTGACTCCTTGGAAAAGACCCTGATGCTGGGAGGGATTGGGGGCAGGAGGAGAAGGGGACGACAGAGGATGAGATGGCTGGATGGCATCACTGACTCGATGGCCATGAGTTTGAGCAAGCTCCAGGAGTTGGTGATGGACAGGGAGGCCTGGCTGCAGTCCATGGGGTCACAAAGCGTTGGACACGACTGAGTGACTGAACTGAACTGAGAGGTCTCTTATCATCCGGCAAGTGAGAACTGTATTTAGTGGCTCACTGTGAAGGAGAAGAGTGGCCCATGGTACAATGTAGAGCTCTCCTTCACATGAGAGGCATTGTAGTTAAGCTTCTTGCCAGAAGCTTTGCTTGTTTCTTAGCAAGATGATGTATTGCTATTCATGTGAAAGGACTTAGAAAAGCAACCAGAGTTTAATTTTTGCAGTTTGTGTTATGAGTGTATACACATCAGTATATGTATGAATAGGTAAAGTGTGTATATTAATTAAAACTGGATGTTAGAAGCAGGGATTTTTTTTTTTAAAGTTTTCCTATGTGGTTGTGAATGAGTTCAAGGATTTACTTTTTGTTTTCCTTTTTAATATACTGTTTTTTTCCTCTTAGAAATTTCTCAATTTAGAACCGTTAGTAAGATGTAAAATTAAGATAAACTTTTTTGGATTTTTACCAAATGGTTCAGTTCAGTTCATGAGCATAACTTGATGCCAGATGGCTGAGAACAATTATCAGCCATTTCTTTAGACTTTAATGTTTTCAGAGAACTTCATGATAAGTGACTAATTTAGCTCCCCATTTGTCTGGGAAGAAGGGTGAGGGAAAAATAATAGCCATCTAAGGCATATTTATATAACTCATAGAGATCTGTTGATTCTTAATAAATATTAAATAGTAGCTTAGCTTGGGCAGTGGTTGGATAAAGTACATACTTTGGTAAGGCTTAGGATCAGCAAACCTGCATTTCCCAGAACTTCATATTTTGATTTAGGAATTGTTACTATGATTTTTTGTATGTTTGTTTTAAAAATTGAAAACCAAGGTGCTAGACTTGTCATATGTTTTTTCTCCTTTCAGTAACCATAGGTATTATTATCTCTTTTATATCATAGGAAGCTAAGGTCAGATGAGTAGGTGAATTGCTTACATTGGAAGAGCAGGGATTTCATTCAAAGGTTTGATTCACTCCTTAGTTACTGTTTTGAAATTAGATGACAGCTTTCTTTTCCTGGTCTAGGTAACAAGGATGTTTCTTTTCCTAGCCAGATATTCTGCTGGTGTGTGATGTGTATCTGTATTGTTCTATAAAGTTTCCATAATCTGTCTCTTCATGGGGCCAAATATGTTTCTAAATCTAATTTAATCTTTCTGGTTTCTAATGTAATTTCACTGAAAGCTTATTTCCAATGCAGTGGTTTTGTAATTATAGTGGAGCCTCAGCTTATGTGCATTTAATTTACGTAAATTCAACTGTACGTGCATGGCAAATGAAGAGAGAACTGTTTAAATAGTGTGGAAGATTCTGTTCCCCATTTCATGTAATGAGCACATGCCCAGAGTAAGGGAGGCTGGGTTTTGCTTCTTTGTCTGTTCCAGGCTTTCACATCTCCTACAGGATGAAGACTTTGATCTAACTGAGTGACAATCCATTGTTGAAAAATACTTACTTTTCACACTACCAGCCCCCTAAGATGAGTCTTCACTTCACTTGTTCAACCTAATAAACAATTATCTGCTCTAAAACTGAATTTCTTTTTTCCCTTTTGGGCTTATCTATTCATTTAACAAACATTTTATGAGAACTTACTGTGTACCAGCCCTGTTCTAAGTACTAGAAATACTATTGGGAATACAGTGACCTACTAAAAAATTCTCTTCTCTCACAGAAATTCTGAGATCTATAATTTCATTCTCAACGTTCTGTCTTTCTAAGACATTTTTAGAATGACATTGGATATGTATGATTTCATTTTAGGCACTGATTTGTTAAATTAAATCCATTTGAAGTCAATCAGGCAGTTTCTTACTAAATACACTCTTACCTTATGACCCTGCCATTGTGCTCCTCCTTGATACCTACCCAAAGGTGATGAAAGCTTAAGTTCTCAGGAAAACCTACATGTGGATCTTTACACAAATTTATTCACAATTACCAAAACTTGGACACAGCCAAGATGCCCTTTAGTAGGTGACTAGATCAATAACATATGGTACGTACAATGTAATGTCTGTTACTCAGGACTGAAAAAATATGAGCTATCAAGCTGTAAGAGGACATGGAAGGAACTTAAATGCATTTTACTAAGTGAAAGAAGCCAATTTGAGAAGGTGACATACTATATGAATCAAACTATATGACATTCTAGAAAAGGAAAAGTTGTGGAAAAAGTAAAAAAGATCAGTGGTTGCCAGGGGGTGGTGGGAAGGATGAATAGAGATGAGGGAATTTCTCACACAGCAAACCATTCTGTGTGATCCTATTATAGTGGATATATTTGTCAAAGTCCATAAAATGTACAACATTAAGAGTGAACCCTGAGGTAAACTATAGACCTTGAGTTATTCTGATGTATAGGTGTAGGCTCATCAGGTGTAACAGTTGTACCACTCTGGTGCAGGATGTTGATGGTGGGGGTGGATCTGCATGTGTAGGGGCAGGGCATGTATGAGACCTCTCTATACTGTCTGCTCAATTTTGCTGTCAACCTAAAACTGCTGTAATGAAGTCTACATAAAAATAAAGCTCTCTTTCCCATCTCAAGTTCATTTACGCAATGCACACCTATTCCTGTGTACTACATATTCCTATCATCTATGTGTAGTACATATTCCACATGTACTACATATTCCTACATACCCTATCCTATATATTTCTGATAACATATATAAGACAAGTTGTACTTTTAATAGGATCATAGAAGTATTTAAGATATCAAGTGGACTGGCTTGGTCTTGAATTATAGTAGCTGAGCTTTAGAGACCTGGATTTTTATCACCCACTTAACCCCAACCACTTCTGTTTCACACGTCACTCCTCTCATCTGCAAAATAGAGGGCTTAATTGGCTGATCCCTACTGCCCTATCCAATTGTTTTCTTTGTATTCATTTCCAGATATTTCAGTGTTCATCACTAAAAGGTCACATCCTTTTTGTAAATATAACAATGCCATTCCTAAAGATATTGTTTTTTTTTTCTTTTTTTATTAGTTGGAGGCTAATTACTTCACAACATTTCAGTGGGTTTTGTCATACATTGATATGAATCAGCCATAGATTTACACGTATTCCCCATCCCGATCCCCCCTCCCACCTCCCACCTCCCTCTCCACCCGATTCCTCTGGGTCTTCCCAGTGCACCAGGCTCGAGCACTTGTCTCATGCATCCCACCTGGGCTGGTGATCTGTTCTCACCATAGATAATATACATGCTGTTCTTTCGAAACATCCCACCCTCACCTTCTCCCACAGAGTTCAAAAGTCTGTTCTGTATTTCTGTGTCTCTTTTTCTGTTTTGCATATAGGGTTATCGTTATCACCTTTCTAAATTCCATATATATGTGTTAGTATTCTGTAATGTTCTTTATCTTTCTGGCTTACTTCACTCTGTATAATGGGCTCCAGTTTCATCCATCTCATTAGGACTGGTTCAAATGAATTCTTTTTAATGGCTGAGTAATATTCCATGGTGTATATGTACCACAGCTTCCTTATCCATTCATCTGCTGATGGGCATCTAGGTTGCTTCCATGTCCTGGCTATTATAAACAGTGCTGCGATGAACATTGGGGTGCACGTGTCTCTTTCAGATCTGGTTTCCTCAGTGTGTATGCCCAGAAGTGGGATTGCTGGGTCATATGGCAGTTCTATTTCCAGTTTTTTAAGGAATCTCCACACTGTTTTCCATAGTGGCTGTACTAGTTTGCATTCCCACCAACAGTGTAAGAGGGTTCCCTTTTCTCCACACCCTCTCCAGCATTTATTGCTTGTAGACTTTTGGATAGCAGCCATCCTGACTGGTGTGTAATGGTACCTCATTGTGGTTTTGATTTGCATTTCTCTGATAATGAGTGATGTTGAGCATCTTTTCATGTGTTTGTTAGCCATCTGTATGTCTTCTTTGGAGAAATGTCTGTTTAGTTCTTTGGCCCATTTTTTGATTGGGTCATTTATTTTTCTGGAATTGAGCTGCAGGAGTTGCTTGTATATTTTTGAGATTAATCCTTTGTCTGTTTCTTCATTTGCTATTATTTTCTCCCAATCTGAGGGCTGTCTTTTCACCTTACTTATAGTTTCCTTTGTAGTGCAAAAGCTTTTAAGTTTCATTAGGTCCCATTTGTTTAGTTTTGCTTTTATTTCCAATATTCTGGGAGGTGGGTCATAGAGGATCTTGCTGTGATTTATGTCGGAGAGTGTTTTGCCTATGTTCTCCTCTAGGAGTTTTATAGTTTCTGGTCTTACATTTAGATCTTTAATCCATTTTGAGTTTATTTTTGTGTATGGTGTTAGAAAGTGTTCTAGTTTCATTCTTTTCCAAGTGGTTGACCAGTTTTCCCAGCACCACTTGTTAAAGAGGTTGTCTTTTTTCCATTGTATATCCTTGCCTCCTTTGTCAAAGATAAGGTGTCCATAGGTTCGTGGATTTATCTCTGGGCTTTCTATTCTGTTCCATTGATCTATATTTCTGTCTTTGTGCCAGTACCATACTGTCTTGATGACTGTGGCTTTGTAGTAGAGTCTGAAGTCAGGCAGGTTGATTCCTCCAGTTCCATTCTTCTTTCTCAAGATTACTTTGGCTATTCGAGGTTTTTTGTATTTCCATACAAATTGTGAAATTCTTTGGTCTAGTTCTGTGAAAAATACCGTTGGTAGCTTGATAGGGATTGCATTGAATCTATAGATTGCTTTGGGTAGAATAGCCATTTTGACAATATTGATTCTTCCAATCCATGAACACGGTATGTTTCTCCATCTGTTTGTGTCCTCTTTGATTTCTTTCATCAGTGTTTTATAGTTTTCTATGTATAGGTCTTTTGTTTCTTTAGGTAGATATACTCCTAAGTATTTTATTCTTTTTGTTGCAATGGTGAATGGTATTGCTTCCTTAATTTCTCTTTCTGTTTTTTCATTGTTAGTATATAGGAATGCAAGGGATTTCTGTGTGTTAATTTTATATCCTGCAACTTTACTATATTTGTTGATTAGCTCTAGTAATTTTCTGGTAGAGTCTTTAGGGTTTTCTATGTAGAGGATCATGTCATCTGCAAACAGTGAGAGTTTCACTTCTTCTTTTCCTATCTGGATTCCTTTTACCTCTTTTTCTGCTCTGATTGCCATGGCCAAAACTTCCAACACCATGTTGAATAGTAGTGGTGAGAGTGGGCACCCTTGTCTTGTTCCTGATTTCAGGGGAAATGCTTTCAATTTTTCACCATTGAGGGTGATGCTTGCTGTGGGTTTGTCATATATAGCTTTTATTATGTTGAGGTATGTTCCTTCTATTCCTGCTTTTTGGAGAGTTTTAATCATAAATGAGTGTTGAATTTTGTCAAAGGCTTTCTCTGCATCTATTGAGATAATCATATGGTTTTTATCTTTCAATTTGTTAATGTGGTGTATTACATTGATTGATTTGCGGATATTAAAGAATCCTTGCATTCCTGGGATAAAGCCCACTTGGTCATGGTGTATGATTTTTTTAATATGTTGTTGGATTCTGTTTGCTAGAATTTTGTTAAGGATTTTTGCATCTATGTTCATCAGTGATATTGGCCTGTAGTTTTCCTTTTTTGTGGCATCTTTGTCTGGTTTTGGAATTAGGGTGATGGTGGCCTCATAGAATGAGTTTGGAAGCTTACCTTCATCTGCAATTTTCTGGAAGAGTTTGAGTAAGATAGGTGTTAGCTCTTCTCTAAATTTTTGGTAGAATTCAGCTGTGAAGCCATCTGGTCCTGGGCTTTTGTTTGCTGGAAGATTTTTGATTACAGTTTCGATTTCCTTGCTTGTGATGGGTCTGTTAAGATCTTCTATTTCTTCCTGGTTCAGTTTTGGAAAGTTATACTTTTCTAAGAATTTGTCCATTTCATCCAAGTTGTCCATTTTATTGGCATAGAGCTGCTGGTAGTAGTCTCTGATGATCCTTTGTATTTCAGTGTTGTCTGTTGTGATCTCTCCATTTTCATTTCTAATTTTGTTAATTTGGTTCTTCTCTCTTTGTTTCTTAATGAGTCTTGCTAATGGTTTGTCAATTTTGTTTATTTTTTCAAAAAACCAGCTTTTAGCTTTGTTGATTTTTGCTATGGTCTCTTTAGTTTCTTTTGCATTTATTTCTGCCCTGATTTTTAAGATTTCTTTCCTTCTGCTAACCCTGGGGTTCTTCATTTCTTCCTTCTCTAATTGCTTTAGGTGTAGAGTTAGGTTATTTATTTGGCTTTTTTCTTGTTTCTTGATGTAAGCCTGTAATGCTATGAACCTTCCCCTTAGCACTGCTTTTACAGTGTCCCATAGGTTTTGGGTTGTTGTGTTTTCATTTTCATTCATTTCTATAGATATTTTGATTTCTTTTTTTATTTCTTCTATAATTTGTTGGTTATTCAGAAGCGTGTTATTTAGCCTCCATATGTTTGAATTTTTAACAATTTTTTTCCTGTAATTGAGATCTAATCTTACTGCACTGTGGTCAGAAAAGATGACTGGAATGATTTAAATTTTTTTGAATTTTCCAAGACCAGATTTGAACTATCAAATATTGAGATACTTTAAAAATTACAGATTATATTCTTTCTTTGATCTTGTCTGTAAATCGATTCAAATAAGTTCCATCCATAGAATTAACTTTCATGTCTCCTAAGTCTCTTAATCCATAGGTTCCTCATGGCCCTCCTTTCTTTTTCTCACACTCTACTTGTTAAAGACAATACAGCTGTTTGTCCTGTAGACAGTCCCACAATCTGGATGTTCTTGATTGTGTTGCTGTGATGTGTATAGCAACTGTTATAGTCACCCATATTTCCAATTTACTAGCAGATTAAATACAGGTTGTCTGTTTCTGGCTAAACTTCTTCATAGATGGGGCTATGTGCTTCCATCAGGAGGCATGTAAAATGTCTTTCTTTTGTGACCATAGCAGCCATTGAGAATTATTACTGATATCTAGTATTTCATTAGGGCTTACAAAATGTTGGCATTCAAATTTTATTTTTATTTTTGATGAAAAAATTCTACAAGTGGAAATTTCTTTTTATCATTATTTGTTTATTGGTCACAAGGAAAGGCAGGACAAATGTTTTATTTTCTTTTATTTACCATTTTCAAAATATTGATGTCTTTGTCATCTTCCAAATGTGACCTATGGGGCCCTTTGTTCTTAATATCACTATACATTCATAAATTTAAATGTATCTGTAGTGTTTTATTCCTTTGCAGTTAATATTCTCATTGACGTTTTGATTTTCCCATCCATAATCGGCATTTTTTATGAGTGTTGCTGAGTTTATAAGCTATTTGCATTTATTTTTCTTTAAATTTCCTATTGCTATCACTTACCTCTTATTCTAGATAACTACCTCTTATTCTAGATAATTACTAATGTTTTTCTTTTCTCTTTCTCTTCAGAAAATCACTATATATTAGGACTATTACCTCTATGCTCTTATGAAATGAAAAGATTATCCCTAACAAAATTACATTAATGATGTCAGAATATAAGTTACAAACTGGAAAACTATATTTACAGTTTTTATCACAGACAAAGATGAATTCACACCTCAGTAGTGAAGGGTATCACAGAAGTTGGAAACTGAGACCCCAGGCTCAGACTTTCCAGGGCTCCCATCAACACTCTATGATGTTGCATGTCTTACTTTAATACTCTGAGCCATTACGTTCCCCATATGAGATAGTGCAGTTCAGTCACTCAGTCGTGTCTGACTCTTCGACTCCATGGACTGCAGCACGCCAGGCTTCTCTGTCCATCACCAGTTCCTGGAGCTTACCTGAATTCATGTCCATAGAGTCAGTGATGCCATCCAACCATCTCATCTTCTGTTGTCCCCTTCTCCTCCTGCCTTCAATCTTTCCCAGCATCAGGGGCTTTAGGGGAATCCTAATAACATTATCTCATTCATTTATTGGAAACATTTCATGAGCAAATACAAGCTCAACACAGTGCTGGCACATACAGGCTCAAAAAATAATATCTGAGACTCTTCTTGTTGATTACCAATACTGATGGTAATCAATTGTGCTTTCATTAAAAGGATAGGTGTTGGGATCTATTCTCTTCTCAGATTCTTAGATTATTTGGGTTTACCCAACACATCAGCATGGGAGAAGACCTGGTCACTCCCTAGGCCAGTCTTTCCTTTTGACTATCATAATGGTAGCAAAGAATACTGTAGCTTCATTTGGAAATCAATCACCAAAGAGTGTCATAAATAAATAATTTATATCCTTAAACAGATGTGTCTGTGGATTGACTCTATTGCATTCTTACGCTGGGCCTGAGAGACAAACAGTATACACAATAGAATTCATGTTCTCAGTGACTTGGTCTAGTAGGCAAGATGTGAATGTATTGTCACGCATATTTATTTTTACTCTCCTAAAATCCTTGTAAGGAATGATGGTAAGGTTTTATGTCATAAAATTCATAGCACCATGAATTAATAGCATACATGCCTTGCATTAATTCAGACTGAACATTAGTGTGTTCAAATTACTCCTCACAAAGAACCCTTTGATTAGGTATTGTGGTTTGTCTTGCAGATGAAGCATTGAAATGTTAAATAGCATGCCCAGAGATGGAGATAGTGGGTAGCTGAGTCAGGAAATAAACATGGGCTGGAATCAAACAGTATAACCTCTGGAGTTGATGCATGACAAAACAGTATTCTGGTTGACAGCCTCCTGTTACAGGTTTTTGCTGAACATCATTCCGTGGCGTTCACAGTGCTGCGGTATGATAGATCTAACATGTATGTGACCAAGAATAGGAGATCAGGGACCAGTGTTCTAGGATTGAGGTGATACTTTTTAATACTTTTCTTTATTGTGTTACTCTCTGGAGATATATGGAAAGCTGTCACTTAAAATGGTCCCTGGTAACTTTATCACTGACCATCTAAGCATGTGATCCAGTGGCATATTCAGGCTAACAGATAAGGAGGGTGTGATGAATTCAACTACTCTCAGGTTTAAGGCAGCACAGAACACCCACTATTTACATTTGGGGTCATGTGGGTATAGCATGTGCTGCCACTGTGAATCTTGTTTGTATCTACATGGGATGTTGGTTCACAGGCCAATGTGAGAGTTTAGGTGATTAAAAAAAGGCAAGTCATACAAACAACAGATCTGTTTAGGGAACTCATACGTATACTTGCTTTTAGGCTCAACAAGGACGGCTTCGCTGGCGACACAGACCGATTTCCTAATGCAAAAGGAAGACCTGTGTTTCTAGATATCAGAAAGAGCAGTTGTCAGACCTGGAGGCCTAGTGAGCAGGTGCTGATAGAGAGGGGTGAGAGTGGGTGTTGCGTCTTCTATGAATACTATTAAAAGCACATCTTATGAGCTAGTGCTGTTACTACCTACCAACCATCAGTGTTTGACCTATTTTATAAGGTTTGAGATAAATATTAACTAGCAAAGAAGAATACAGACCAGAATTTAGCTCCAATGCTAAGAGATTCCCTAAAATTCCATGATAATGTTTAGTGACTTTTTTTCTAGTCTTTTTTATTTCACTGTTCCATTTAGAAGTCTGATCAGATAAGGAAATCAGGTGCTAATGCATTGCAAGATCAGGTGTCTAAAGTCACTAGATGTGTTCTATATTCCTTAAAAATCTATCCGCATAGATTTACTTTGGCTATCGCCTATCAGTTCTCTTGTATAGTGTCCAAACTGAATGGATATCAAGTAACTTCTTCAAATATGTAGCCAGAGGGGGGTGATTTCAGTTCTGGGGGGGTGTAACCTCAATCCCCTAAGTCTATTACATTGCATGGGCCTGACATTATTTTAGTAATGTCAACTAGTAGAAAATGTGATTTATATTTTGCAAATTGATTTGGTCCCCTATCTCTGCTGCTCAGGAAGCCACTATTCCAATGTGTCACATGACCTCCTCTGACTTTGGAAGAAATGTGCCCTCTCCTGTCCGTATGCCTTCACTGTCCTCGACAGAGACAGTAGGGGCAGTTTTCACATTGACATTCTTAGGAGACGAGACAGCATTCTTCCCTCAGAGTTAAAAATGAGGGATTTCCAAGTGTCAGGACTAGGTTTAATTGGAAATGAAATCTGGGAAAGAATCAATTGTGATTGTCAGCATGCTTGGGGAACACCACTAAACATCAGGGGGGCCTCCAAAGTGGCGCTAGAGATAAATAATCCGTCTGCAGTGCAGGAGACACAAGAGACGAAAGTTTGATCTCTGGGTCAGGAAGATCCCCTAGAGAAAGCAATGGCTACACACTCTAGTATTCTTGCCTAGAGAATCCCTTGGACAGAGGAGCCTGGCAGGCTACAGTCCATGCAGAGTCAGGAATGACTAAGTGACTGACTGCAACACTGTGCACTGAATTTGAATCCTTTCCTTTTCTCATTGAATGATTTTCAAGTGAATCACTTAATCCAAACCCTGACTTCCTTACACTTGAGGCAGAGCCTTGGAGATAGATGTGATGTATGCATAATGACAGTTCCCTTTGAAAGATACTAGCATTGCTTCTCCACTTTCTGGCAGGACCCAACCCTGGTGGTGTAGGTAGATTTAAATTCACAATTTATCCCTTCCTCCAAACCCTTCCACTCGGAAGTCCTAACCAAGATCCATTTTAGAGTTGCGGTACCCTCATGTCCCCCTCATTCTCTCCCTGGCCCTGCCCTTTCTAGTTGCCTGCCTCTCTCTGGATTGTGTCTGCGTTTGTGGATCAGTGCACATACTTGTGCTGTACTCACAGGAGTCATTTTTAATGCACACCCAGCCATTGGGGGTGGTTCACATTCTGCCACCTAACAGCCCCTAATTGATACCTCTTGAAAAATGACATCTTCCCTGAAGCGTTCAAGGCTGCCTGACACACAGAGGCCGGCCGCCTCTGTGATAAGCATTCTCACCATGCAGACACTGGTGATTTAAAAGGCACGTTGTTCTATCTTGACGTGATCCCTTTGACAATATATGTAGTATATATGCTCTCTCAATTTATTTTGCTGTGTAATAGCATTAATTCCATCACTGTTTCCAAAGATTTCAGAGAAGCTAATTTCTGAAATTGTGGTCTGAGCCCAGTGTCCTGGCCCAGCCACCCACGTAGCATCTTATTAATGAATCATGTACTTGTGGATTTATTTGGTGAATACTTTTTCTTTTGCTGACGGTGGTAAATAAACCAGTATCATCTCAGAAGATGGGTGTATTGGGTGAGCAGTGGGGAGCATACTAAGGAAATGAAATTTTTCTCCCAAGTAAACCAAGAGCTCCAGAATTCTCTCTACACATCAAGCAGAAGTTAGGCTCCTTATATTAGTACAGCTCGGTCACTATGTTGGTGAACCATCGATTTTGTGGGGGGTTGCCATGTCTTCCCACATCTGGGACAGAAGTCAGGAAATCACAAAAGAAAAGCTGCCTGGAATGAAAACTGGACAAGGGTAGCAATGAAGTCTTTAATATTTCTTACCATATCTCCAGTCCTTGTTATTGGCAAATATTATGTACTCAATAAACATTTGTTAGTAAATGCATTTCCAACCAAGTAGTATTATACTTCAGTGACTTAGAATGCAGTGTAAGTAACTTTTCCCTGAAGCACCTTAACTTTTTACTACGTTGTGGTGTAATGAAATCTGAAAGGTACGTGACATATTTTTATGTTGTTACTACCCATACATAGACAGTTTCTTAATATTAGTTAGGAAAAAAGAAAAGAAAATGTGTTTAGATAGACTGGAGACTTGAATTCTCAAAGCAGTCAGCACAATTTCTTTAATAACTCCATATATCATTGTGCTGAATTATAGCATTGTTTGCTTTCAAATTTGTGTTTCTTGGCCTTGGAATGCAGGGATAATTGTAGACTGTGGCTTGACAATTATCAGCCTGCTATAATAGTAGGGCCAAGATCATCCTCAAATTGCCAGGCATCAGCAAGAGGACAAGAAGTGAACCAGAAAACGAGTTTCTCATGTTACAAAGTTCTGTCATCTGCCCCAGACTGTAGGGGCAGTTGGGGTAATGATATTCATCTGAGCCTGAGGACCGCCCAGAGAAAGTTGCTCAAAGTCACATCAAGGGCAGCAGAAGCCATCTCATGTGATAAAGGACAGGAACGACTCAAGCTCTAGAGGGGCAGTGAGATGCACGTAGATAAAATCATGAAATGTCATTCAGAATGTAAGCCTGCAACCATAAAAATAAAACATTAAAAGCAACAAACTTTTATTGAGTACTTATGTCATGTACAGTAATGAATGATTTATGTTACCCTGTTTCGTTTTTATAAGCATTCTAAAAGGGATAGATATTTCTGTCATCTCACTTTTGGATAAAAATATGATCCTTCAGGAGATTGAGTTTCTTAGGGTTTTTATTCTTGTGGAACCAAGAGTTGAGTTCTCTAATTATCCAAAGCCTCATTCTTAAGTGTTGCTCTCTATTTCTAACCAATCTTAGACTACTAAGAATAAGGGAGACTTTTATTAATCAAAAAGGATAATAATCATTTTTTAAAGTTGAAAGATCTCTGTAGGGCATGTATTTTTGCCCAGCAGTGAAGAGACTCTACACCCTTAAAGTACAAGTAGAACTGGTGATGAATTAGACCCAGATGCAAAGTCCTTTGCTTCCCCTGTGCCACATCTTTTCCCAAAAAATCTCTGTCCATTTATTTGTCTAATCTTGGATCCCTTGTCTTCATCTACCTTCAGGGAGGGACAAGAAGTAAAGTCATAGAGGGAAGGGTGGGGCAAACTGAGGAAGACCTGGAGAAAGTAACAGTGAAATTGGAATTAGTATGTAGGCAGCTTTATCCCAGTGCATGCAACATGTACTCTTTATGTGTTTCTAGAAATCATTTTGGGCATTTCATTTGTTTAACCCACAAATTCCTGTAATAATACAGTCCAGATTCAGTTGAATCTATTTCTAACAGCTGCACTGGAAGGCATTCACGTAGTCACAGTTACATAGAATCGAGTTCACTGGGACAGAATGCTTTTGGTTCAAATCTGGCTCAGCCACTTGTCACCTGAGTGACTTTGAGAAGGTTTACTTAGCTTTTATGTTCATTCATTCAAAAATATATACTGATGTCTTTCTTTGTGCTAGGTTGTGGGGAAAGTGCTGGAAGAGATAGAAAGATACTGGAGATTAAATCCCTTGTCAATATGGAGTTTATGTTTTATTAGAGAAGGCAGGTAATAAACAAGGAAGCCATATAGAATATCAGAAAGTCTTCAGCAAGTTTTAAACTGAGAAGGGGGAATGAAGAGATATGGTCAGGGTTTAAAGTTTTATATAATATGATAACAAGAGACCCTGCTGAAAAGGTAACGCTGTGACAAAAATATGAAGTACTGATGGGAAAAAGAAGACTCCAGGTACAGGTACCCCAGGTACAGCTCTCTCCAGGAACTCTGAGAGCTCGGATCTCCAGTAGCCAGAGGCTTGTTGGAGGAAGAGGTTGGAGACCAGCATGGCTGGAGATGAGTAAGTGGGACAAGTGGGAGAAAGGCAGTGGTAACAATGATGACTATGTGAATGTCAGTGTGACTTGTGAGCAGCATAGTGTCACTGTCTTACTCAAGGGGCCATGTGAGAGTGACAGCCATGGTTTGAGCACACCTGCTGTACAACACTATAGGTCTACAATGATGCTTTGGACCAGTGTGCTAATATAAAGGAGGTGACAGGAGTGATCAGCTGCTGGATTTATCCTGAACATAGAGCCAGCCACCAGAATTTGCTGATGTTTTAGAGGACATGGATGGCGGAGAAGAGTCAAGGTTGACTGGAAAAACTGGGGACTGACTAATGGGGTGAATTATATTGGCGTTGACTGAGAAGGCATAAACTAGGAAGAGTGTGGGCCTTCCTTGTCTTTGGAAGGATGTTGGTGTTTGGGCATGCACTATCTGACATATCTGTTAGAATTCCAAGGACAAATCTTGAACAGTCCATTAATAGGGGAATCTGGAGTTACCTGAAATATCTGGGCCTGGAGACACATTTCAGAGTTTTCGGTATATAATAGTATTTTAAGCTGTGGAACTTGAAAACGCCCCCTGGTGGACAAGTGTACTTGGAAAGAAGGTTCAGGGCTGAGTTCCAGGATGCTCTTATGTTGGGGATAGGGAGTTTGAATAGACCTAACAGATATAACCAACAGACTGTGGCCCTCTTGATAACAAGCAAGTTTGGTGTCTTAGAAGCCAAGTATTTTAAGACAAAGAAGTGATGTATTGTCCCTTTGTCTCATGTTAGCATTGACCATAGTGTTAATTACTTTGCTTGAATTTACTAGGATATGCTTGCTCATTGGTTGAAAATATACCACAGATAATGAGTCACCATGAGAAAATCACATTTCCTCTCTGACCTTTAGTTTCCCTATGTGTTGAGTGAGCAATTTTGGCTAGTCATGTCTTCAGAAAATGTCTAACCTTGATATACTATGACTTTTTCTGATTTGGTATGATTCTTTATGATCAGGACTGAATCCATTCAAGTAACTATGCGTGTTACATCGGTCAGAATACAATGACTTTTGTTTAATTTCTTTACACCAAATGATCTGGAATCTAATATCATTGTTGTATTTTTGTTGTTGGTATTGTTTTGAATATCTTCTTTCACTTGTGATCTTGTAGACCTGGAAGAAACCTCCATCCTCAAGGACTTGGAAAAGGCTGTCCTGGAACCTGCGTGGAGGTTGCAAAAACCATCCCTCTGGTGGTGGCCTGAGCAGATTATTTCAACCCCAATGTTGCCCTGAACGTTGCATTCAAGATTTGAGAAGATTAGGACTGCTAAGGTATGGACTTGTCTTTTTTGAAGGCAAATACATTTAAAGATAGTTAATCATTTTCACAGCCTTCTCTCCTCCTCATCTGCTCTTTTCTTTTTCTCTTGCCTTTCTCCCTCTCTCCTTTTAAGCAATGATTTGGTCTTTTGTTACCAGCTTGTGGGATGTGATGGGATGGATAAAATTATAATGGAAGAAATGGAGGGCTACCCTGTCTCAGTAACAGAGGTGGTCAGAGGGGAGGCAGTCTAAACAGGAAGACAAATTTGTGCAGACATCTTTGATAGAAAAAAGAAATTGAGATTGTTCCTTATGTGATAAGAGACATGTAAAGAAGTGGTGCATGTGATAAACTGTGTATTTACATGTTCTATGTCCACAGGAAACTTTTGGCAAAATGTTGTATTATATCTTAAGTGTTTGAAGTTAATTGTCTTTATATATCTTTTAGGTGCATACCTGGGCCAGGGTTTGAATCTTCTAAGTTTAAGTTGAGTCAGGTGATCCCATCTTCTTTTCTAGTTAAAATGATAATCATTCTTTGTGTGTGTGTATTGTGTATATGTACATACACATACTTACATGTGTATGTGTTATATATGTATTTCTATATATATATATATGCTGCTAAGTCACTTCAGTCGTGTCCGACTCTGTGCGACCCCATAGATGGCAGCCCACCAGGCTCCGCCGTCCCTGGGATTCTCCAGACAAGAACACTGGAGTGGGTTGCCACTTCCTTCTCCAATACATGAAAGTGAAAAGGGAAAGTGAAGTCTCTCAGTCGTGTCCAATTCTTTGCAACCCCATGGACTGCAGCCTACGAGGCTCCTCCGTTCATGGGATGTTCCAGGCAAGAGTACTGGAGTGGGGTGCCATTGCCTTCTCCGTTTCTATATATATACACACATACAATTTGTTGAGTGTTGTATACTTGTTCTGTATATGTATAGGGATATATATAGATCATACATATATGATCATATATATGATATGTATGTATGATCTAAATATATGGATGATATGTATATAGAGCATATATATATATATGATATGGATATATGATCTATATATATCTGGAGGGTGGTGGGGAGAGAGGGACAGATGGAGGGAGGAGAAAGAGAGCCCTCCAAAACCACCACTCATGTCATGCTTATTGTGAGTCAGGCATTGAACTGTAAAGTTTGAAAAGTCACAAATATAACTGATAACAACCATCTGGAATAGAGATGTCTGTTCTGGGAAGCCAGAGAAGAGATAGCTAAAAAGATTTTTTAAGGTTGCAAAGCCAGAAGGGGTCAGGGTCCAGACCCTTTCCTAGACTTACTAGAATTTAAGTCTGTGCTCACCTATTGTGTAGTGTAGTGGGTCTGTATCAGCCTAGGAGCACAGGGCATGTCCAAGAGAAACTGGAGAATATCTCAGACAATTCAACTGTCAATTCATTTGCTGTCAATTTAATATGCCTCAAAGGAAAAAAGTGCTCATAACACAAAGGCTTCTGGAAACTGGGAGAGCAAGGTAGCTGAGGTGTTGGCCTGGCTTCCTGCTTGTGGCACCATAGGCTTCATCATTTGTGCAAGATGGAGGCCCAGAGCTGATGAAAAATTATTTGTAGCCACAAGCTTGCTTTTATTGATTCTTTGAATTTGTCACTGCTGGTATAAGTGTGGTGCACACTTTCAGTTGATCATGAAAGACCTTCCTATTAGGATGAAGCACACACACTTTCTGTCTGGTTTTTGTAAAAACCTCCAGTGCCCGTGCTTTAAGCTCTCATGTTTATGTTCCTTATGGTACCTTTGAAAGTGTGCTAACAGACTGATGAAAATGTGAGGGTGGTGTTTCAAACAAACCCTTCTCTTCCCTTTATTCAAGTTTGTTTTTTTTTTTAATAAAGGGAGATAGATTGTTTTTCTTTCCTCAATTTAAAGGGCATCTTTAAAGCAGATTAAGTATAATTACTATTTATGGATTCATTTTCCATTAACAAGATTTCAAAGGCTAAATTAAAGTTAACAATCAGAAAAAAAAAACCCTACAATATACCTTTTATGAGTGCTTGCACCAGTATAAACATCCTACATAATAGATGTATCATTGTGGTGCATTTCTCAGCCCACACATCCTAGATCTGTTGGAAAGGAAAGCTGCAAAAGCTTGTCCTGAAAACCTACAGAAACCTAGGGGTTTGGGCTGGGATTTTGGTGACAGTACTTTGCTCTAAAAGCGTTGATCTTTAATTCAGAATGCATGTGTTCTGTCAGGAATATTTACCTAGATGCCGAGTACTTAAAATATAAATTCACTGGAGAAAGTTTTAAAGGACTTAGTCATAAAAATGTTCCTGGTTTAGAGGCCAATCAACCCTTAAGGGGAAAATAAAACTCTCTGATTGTTGACAGAGTATCAGGGAGAAAAAAGTCTGCTTTGCCATGGGTGTTCATCACAGGACTAGATTCATCTGGTACTTGTATGTACATGCTCTGGTTCACAGACCACCACCCAGGGTCCAGGAAGGAAGGAGAAAGTGAGGCAGTGCTGGGTCATCAGTCTACCATGATGCTACCTGGCTCCCATGCTCCAGTGAAAAGATTTTTCAGCTGTCTTTTCAAGTGGAGACAGTATAAGTTAGTGACTATGGACTCAGACTTTAAAAAAGGCAAATCAGACTTTGCCTGAATGTTAGAAAAACTATTGAATGTTTCTAAGCCAGTGCTGTTCAAAAGTTCAGTCTATAAACCAGCAGCTTCAACATCACCTAAGCTTGTTAGACATGCTGATTCTCAGGCCCTTCACCCCACTGATTAAATCAGAAACCCTTGGACTGTGAGGTTCTGGGATCTGTTTTCAAACAGGTTCTCCAGATAATTCAGACACTTTGCTAAAATTTGAAAACCACAGCTAGGCCTATTTCCTGCTCTCTGAGAAGTTGGGAAGTTTTTAAAAATAACTCATGTTCCAAAAGTAGGAAACTCTAAAAATATTAATGACTAATATATCTAAGTGTGGGTGTTTATGTGTTTCTATAACCACACACACACCTGTATTTGTGAATATGGGTTCAATCCCTGGGTTGGGAAGATCTCCTGAAGGACGAAATGGCAACCCACTCCAGTATTCTTGCCTGGGAAATCCCACGGACAGAGGAGCCATAGTGGGCGATACAGCATGGGGTTGCAAAAGAGTCATGACTTAGTGACTGAACAACAGCAGTTGTCTTCTAAACAATAACTGTATGTATGTGTGTATGCATGCGTGTGTGTGTGTGTGTGGCATTGAAAGGGGGAAAATCTTTTCAAATACCAAAATACTGTTCCTGAGGTTAATCACTGCATTTGAAATATAGAAAAGTGAAAATATATATAAAATAATGAAAATATTAGAGTAGCTGCAGTTATGAGTGAGTGGGTCGGTGGGAAGGGGCAGAGTTCTGAAATAGATGCACAAATGTGCAGGCAACTGGCTTTCCATAAGGGCACTGAAACAATTCTGTGAGGACAGGAGCACTGCTTCAACAGTCCTCGAGGAACTGGATATTTATATGAAGAATGAAAACTCCAAACTCCTACCTCACTCTATGTCAAAAATCAGCAGGGTGAAAGGAAAGCTGCAACAGCACAGATAAGAAAAATGTTAGAATCTCTAACTTTGTAACTTCAGGAGGCAAAGATGTCTTATAAATGACACACAGAATATCAACCATAAGAGGAGAAAGACATTGAACTTCATCAAAATTGAAAATACCTACTCATTAAGAAAATAAAGACATGACCACAGACTGGGAGACAATACTGACAACACATATGTCTAACATATACGTGAAGAGTACTTTATGAAACACCATATGGAATGAACATAAACACAAGTGATGGTATTTACCATAATTTGTGATCAGGGAAATGCAAATTAAAAATGCAGTGAGATGCCACCACACCTATCAGAATGGTTAAAATTAAAACGACTGAAAGTACCAAACATTAAGGGGATACAGAGCAATCAGAACTCTGATAGAGTATTAGCAGAAGTGTAAAATGCTCCAACAACTTTGAAAGATGATCTATCAGTTTCTTATAAAGTGATACAATACCCAAGCTTCAGCAGTTCCTGTTCTAGGTATTTATCCAAGAGGATTGAAAACATTTGTCCGCACATGCTCATAGTAATTTTATTTATAGTAATCCAGCTCTGAAAACACCTCAGATCACCATCAATAGGAAAATGGATGAACTCTGATAAATTCACAAAATGCAATCTTACAATAAAAAATGTTGATAGATAAACATACTGTTATAGCCACGCTTTCCGGGAAACAGACTCACTCAGAAGGACAATGCAGATAGTGGAGTGCAGTTTATTACGCCGGCGGGCCCAAGGCAGAGTCTCCTCTTAGCCAAGGACCCCGTCCCGCATTTGTGAAAATCTTTTATACCCCATGCGTACGTGTCTAAACCCACCTCCTATCCCATGTGTACGTGTCTTAACATACCACTTGCCCCATGTGTACGTGTCTTAACATACCACTTGCCCCATGTGTACGTGTCTTAACATACCACTTGCCCCATGTGTACGTGTCTTAACAGTCAATAGTCAATAAGCCCGCAGTTACATTCCAACCAGTTAATAATCGATAAGCCTGTGATTACATCTTGACAGATGCGAAAAAGTTTATGACCTGTCCGGAGACAGGTGTGATTACGGTATGCTTCCTCTTAGGCAATGAGTAGCCTGGATGTGATGTTCAGGATTCCTCTGTCTGGAGGGGGTCTTATCCTTCCATTGTTGTCTTCACAGGCACTAAGCAGAGAGTTCAGAGTCCACTGGAGAGGCAGTCGAGCACAGCCAGCACGGACAGGCCTGAGATCGAGTTCAGGCCCTATGAATTCCTTCTTCATTCCCCCCTCTTGATGCTCTTAGTTTCCACAACGAGCATCACTCATTGAGATATATTGTACCTTAGCCCTCCTGTCACCCACATGAGAGAATGCTATCAACCTCTGGGTTACAAAATTCACAAGACATTGTAGGAAGCAGGGCCCACAGAGCAGTATGATCAAGATTACTATAACAACAGTTACAATGGTTTTCCACCAGTCTCCCTTTACCCAGGAGAGAACTGAAGTCCAAAAGGGAATATTTTCATTAGACATGGCTTTCACTTGATTTTGCGTATCCTTCAAGGCAGTAGATACATTTCCAGACAGGTCAGGGATGTACACACAACATTCGACTTTAATTACGGCGCAAGTCCCTCCTTGGGCTGCTGTGAGTATGTCTAATGCCATCTTATTTTGAATTACTGCCTTCCTCATCTGAATTTGTTCTTCGTTCAAAGCTTGAATGGCTTTTGTACTGTCTAAGAGGGCCTGTTTAGTGAAATTAGTTAAGGCCTCTACCTTAACCATGATATCTGTTGTTCCTACAGAGGGTACAAACAAGGCAGCAAGATAGTCATACCATTGGAACACAGATCGTGTCCATCTTGCATGCAGATAAGGCAGGTTTACTGGAGGCTGGTGTAGGCCAGGCTTAACACTGCCATGGGCGAAAGCAAATCCTAATGTGCAATGCCCCACCCAGCCAACTGGTAACCATGGCCATAAGTTAAGCCCACAGAGCCACTGGGTCCCATTGGGGGCTACCCAGCGGATTCCAGGATTATATTTCCAGTCAGAACCGGGCCACTGAGCAGACTGATTGGGGTGATAGGTAACTTCCAAGATTTGTTTACATTTTTCAGGGGGCAAATAACCCATATATTTTAATTCTTTTGGGTCTAGGGGTGGTCCCCAAATCCAACTTTCTGTTCTTTTTGTTCCCAGCAAATAGTAGCAGGGGTAATCAACTGTCCTTTCTCAGGTGTCCAGAAATATTCATCCCAGACCTGGTAGTATTGCTCAAGGTACTGGGAGGCCTGTCCCCCTTTTGTTAAGGGAGCCCTTTTCCTCTTTAATTTTCATATATGAGGTATAAGCCTTCATTATCTCCATAAGGCTGGTGTTCATGTTAAATGTAACCCTATGTCCCTGGCCCATTGATGGCTTCTTCTTACACCAGGAGAGCAAAGAAAGGTTATGATTGGTGAGAGAGAGAAAAGTTCCTTTCTGTTGCTCTAAGAAGGAACACAGTGGTATAAAGTCCCCATAACGGAGTGGCGATACCCACAAGGGGAGTCCGTCCATTACTGACAGGGGCATGGCCCCACATACCCAACAGTTGGAGGAGTTGTGGAAGTTCGCGTAAGAATGTGCCCATGAGATGAAGACGTTGTCCTGTGCAGGAACACTGGTCAGGTTCAGGATTGCGTTGAAGAGGCCGAGCAGCAGGAGTCATTTACCCAGCTCCATCCTGTAGAGGGCTCGTCCGGGATCTCATTCTTTTCTTCCTCTTCAGAATGATCTTGGTTCCCCGTGGGTCGGTGGGGTCCTTCTGGGTGGTCCACTCAGCGTCTTCCGGGTCAGTGTTGTATGCCTTCTTCGCTCTGGTGTGATGGATCCAAGGGGCAATGCCTGCAACTTTAACTGCAGTAGGGGTAGTTAGAATAACATAAGGGCCCTTTCACCAAAGGGCTAGCAAATCATGTTCCCAATCTTTGACCCATACTTGGTCACCAAGTGTAAACTCATGAATCTGTTCCCCAAGGGGGAACGGCACCCTTTCTTGTACAAACTTAGTTACCCGATTTATTACCTTACCCAGTTCCATCTGCTGTGAAATCCTATCCCCCCCTTACCTGAGGCAAATTTGTTGACACCTGTTTTATTATGGGAGGAGGCCTCCCATACACAATTTCGTATGGAGAATAGCCTTGGGACTGTGGGGTCATCCTGAGTCTGAGCAGAGCCATCGGAAGCAAGTCCACTCAGGAGCAGTCAGTCTCTGTGATCCACTTGGAGAGTCTCTTTAAGTGTCCAGTAGGTTCATTCCACCATCTCAGAACTCTGGGCCTATATGCAGTGTGCAGTTTCCATTTGATGTTTAAAGTTTTGCTTACTTGTTGTACTAAATCAGCTGCAAAAGCCGGGCCATTGCCTGATCCAATGCTGGTAGGAAATCCAAATCTGGGAACCATTTCCCTAAGCAGGCACCGGGCTACTTCTGATGCTCTTTCAGTCCAGGTAGGAAAAGCTTTTACCTATCTCAAGAATGCACATATCATGACCAGCAGGTAATGGTAGTGTCAGTGAGGTTTCATTTCAGTGAAGTCCACTCCCAGGTGTTCAAGGGGCAGTGTGCCTTTCAGCTGAATACCCAGAGGATTTTGTCTGAATACCCGAGAGGCAGCATTAACCTGAGAGCAGGCAGCATGGCCTAGGCGGGTCGCTTGGTGTGTTTGGCTTACCAGAGTGTGTGCCAGCTCCTCCGGTACCAATAATTTGTCACTTGACAATTCCCACCATCTCTTTTCAGTCTTGATGGCCCCTTCTGCTCTGGCTAACCCAACAGCTGTTGTCCTTGTTTTAGCAGGCTAGTGCCATCAGTATGTAGGACCCAATTAGGGTCTGGAACCTTGAGCCCTTCTTTAAAACAAACCCCAGATACCTTACCTCCTCTTTGTAGATTGTGCCTTCTTTTTCAACACCCGGTAACCTGGTAACCTGCTTCCATCAACAGCTGGAGCAGTGCATTTGTCCCTTTCCAGCATTTTTCCTTGGTCTCAGGCAGCCAGCAGCAGGTCATCCCCGTATTGTAGGAGCTGACATCCATACTCTTCCGGACGGAATGAGTCCAGATCAGAAGCCAAGGCTTCCCCAAAGATGGCTGTGGAGTTAGCCTTTGTTATCTGGTGCTCCCGACTGGATCTTCCCATTCAAAGGCAACGATGGCTGTGATGCTGGGGCGAGGTATATGCAGAAGAAGGCATCCTTGAGATCTAGGCAAGTGTAAACTTTAGTCCTCGGCGGGAGGAGGCTAAGCAAGGTATAGGGGTTTGGAACAGTGGGATGTAAAGTCACAGTAGCCTGGTTGACTAGCCTGAGATCTTGTACAGGCCTATAGTCCTGTCTTCCTTCCCTTTTGACTGGCAGGATTGGCGTATTCCAAGCCGATTGGCACTCTACTAGAATGCCTGTTTGTTTCAATCTATTGATGTGGGGCAATATGCCGGTTCAGGCTCCATCCATAGCGGGTACCAGCACCCTCTAACCGGGATGGTGCCTGGTTTGAGTTCCATTATCACTGGGGCGTGATGTTTAGCCAGCCTGGGGGGAGGAGGGGTTGTCTTCCACCCAGACCTCAGGGAATAATTGAGTTAGCTCCCTCATGCTCTTCTGGCCCACCCGGTTCTGCCTTCAGAGGCTCATGCAACCTCCACTCATCTTGGGTTGGCACTGAGAGAGAGGGCAAATAAGTCATAGAGTCCATCCAGAAGGTGGGCCTCTCCTCAGGGGAGAAAGTCACCTGTGCTCCTAGTTTGGAGAGCAAGTCTCCTCCCAACAAGGGTACTGGGCACTCAGGAATGTCACTTGGTGCCCCCCCCATCTGACATTTTCTGGGCTGGCAAAACGATTTAGTCATCTCTTCTCCCGATACCCCAGTAACAGCGGCAGTCTTTGTGGACAGTGGTGCCACAGGTTTTGTTACTACTGATAGTTCTCCTGTATCCACCATGAAGTCAATGTTTTGGTCCCCCACTTTTAAGGTCACCGTGGGCTCTCAGGGACCTAATATCTCTGAGCCCTAGCAGCCCTAGTCAATTTCCAAGTCAGCAAGCCCCACAACTGCGGGAGCTTCCTCTTCCTTCCTTGCCTTAGGGCATTCATTCTTCCAGTGGCCAAAAGCTCGGCACCGGTCACACTGGTTTGGCTGTAACTGGCCCAGGGCTTCCCTTGGGACAGGCTGAAGGACTGTCCTGTCCCTGGGGCAGATGAGGTTTTCTGGAGGGCCCGAGTTAGACTTTCCCAGAGCAGCAGCTTGCACTGTAAGTCTCTTGTCTGTTCTCTTTCATTCCCTCCAGCTCTCTGGCAGAGCGCGGTCTCTGCTTAATTCCAACGTCTCCCTCCCCTTCTTGTCAGTACTCACCGGGAGAGGCGGGTATAGCTTGGGCGATTCGGTTGGAGCGGGATCCTGGAAGTGTTGGCCAGAGGCTTCTGTCACCGGGATCGGAGCCTGCCCAAACGGCGGCTCTACGAACTCCGGGAAAGCTGGCGGAGGAGCAGCGGTGCTGCAGAAACTTCACCTGGCCCTGGATTGGGCAGTAAGGAGGCCTCCGGTCCTGGTGAAGCACTGGGAGGCAGGCGTGTCATTATCCAGCATGGGGGAGGGGTCAGGTCATCTCCGTCCAAATCCTGTAGAATTTCCTTTTTTATCATCAGTCAATTTTTGTGCCCTTAATATTTTTCCCTTTCCCTTCTGGATACAGAACCTTGTCCAAGTAGGAGGGTCTCAAGCTAACCCTAGCCATGAGTCAATAGATGGATATTGATCCAGGTGTCCTGGCTCTCCTGTGACTTTAAGTTCACGGTGTTCTCTGGTGGCCATCCTGCTCCCATAGGGGTCCATTCGACCTCACAGAGTATGTGGAGGCAGTTAGGCTTCATCTTCACCCCATAGTCTCCTCCTAATCCCTTCTTAAAATTTTTAATCATGCACTCCGATACAGTTGCCTTAGATTCACTTTCCCCCATCTTGCTTACCTTCTCAGACCTTCTTCTACTTTTTCTTTTCGTTCTGTCTACGAAGTTCTCAGTACCCTATGTACTTCTGATATTTCCACTCAGTGACACTTAAATTGCCATTCTGCCTCCTTCCTAATTGGGGTGAGAAGAGCCTTACCTGCCACATCCCAGAGGGAGAAGGGGGATCAGCGTGTCTTCACCTGCTGGTCAGCACAGCTGAACCAGAACATCACATGGTCCGAGACTGTTTCTCCCTTAAAGTCCATTCTGCCTTGGTGGGCCTGATCAGGTGCGGATGAAAACACAGATGGGTTAAATATCTCATGTTCCAGGCCATCTCCGGAAAAGCCAATTCATACTCACTTCTGTTTCCCCCTCCTTCTAGCCTAACAATTCCGGGGTGGGGGTCAAGAATTTCACAGCAGACGGGACACCTCCTGGGGGAGGGCAGAATACGAGCATACAAGGACCAGTTTCCTATCCTAAAAATCCCCTGGTGATCGCTTGGTAATAATTTTTCCTGAGACGGCGTGGACACACCTCCTAAAGGTTCTTCACAAATTTCCTTCCTAAACCCCAGCACGCTCGTCGACCTATGTACCAAGCAATCGCTGCCTGCCTATTCCAGGCTCCTGTGGGTCCCCGCTCCTTCTAGTCCCTCCCAGGGGGGTGATCAGGCCCCCTCTTCCACCCTGCTGGGTGGGCTCCTCCTCACCTGAGCGCTCAGTTCCCCTGCTGCCATCCACTACCTGCCAAAGCGAAGAAACCGGGCTTTGAAAGGCTGAATTCTTCCAGAGGGGCGAGGCGCCTTCCCCCCTCTAGGAGATTCAAGCCACAAAGCCTCGGGGTGGCCTCAAATGAGACCTGTCTCCTCAAAGTGAGGAGTTTCCCGGCCAATGCACCAAATGTTATAGCCACGCTTTCCGGGAAACAGACTCACTCAGAAGGACAATGCAGATAGTGGAGTGTAGTTTATTACGCCGGCGGGCCCAAGGCAGAGTCTCCTCTTAGCCAAGGACCCCGTCCCGCATTTGTGAAAATCTTTTATACCCCATGCGTACGTGTCTAAACCCACCTCCTATCCCATGTGTACGTGTCTTAACACACCACTTGCCCCATGTGTACGTGTCTTAACACACCACTTGCCCCATGTGTACGTGTCTTAACACACCACTTGCCCCATGTGTACGTGTCTTAAACAGTCAATAGTCAATAAGCCCGCAGTTACATTCCAACCAGTTAATAATCGATAAGCCTGTGATTACATCTTGACAGATGCGAAAAAAGTTTATGACCTGTCCGGAGACAGGTGTGATTACGGTATGCTTCCTCTTAGGCAATGAGTAGCCTGGATGTGATGTTCAGGATTCCTCTGTCTGGAGGGGGTCTTATCCTTCCATTGTTGTCCTCACAGGCACTAAGCAGAGAGTTCAGAGTCCACTGGAGAGGCAGTCGAGCACAGCCAGCACGGACAGGCCTGAGATCGAGTTCAGGCCCTATGAATTCCTTCTTCAATACTAAAACAGGTGAACCTCAAAAACTGTATGAGTAAAAATATCCCATTGTCACAAAAATACTTAGTTTATAATTTATATGACATAAGTAATTGTCAGAACTTATGGATGCTGATAGAAATCAGATCAGTACTTGCTTCTAATAAGAGATTACCTGGGAAAGGTATGTGAGGAAAATTACTGGGGTCATGAAAATGATGTGTGCCTTTATTCGTCAAAACTGATGAAATGGCACAAAACAGTTCACTATATGTGAATTATGTTTGTAAAAATGCATGAAAGAACTTTTAAGCTGCCCTTGATTGAGTGCTTTGTCAAAGGTACTATTCTTTTTTACAGAATTTATTTTAAGTACAGTTGATTTACAATGTGTTAATTTCTAGTGTAAAACTGATTCAGTTATACACACACAGCTATTAATATATACATATGTCTATATACATTCTTTGTCATATTCCTTTCCATTGTGGTTTGTCACAGAATATTGGATATAATTCCCTGTGCTATACAGTAGGACCTTGTTGTTTGAGTTCTTTTCTTTGTGTGTGTGTGTGTGTGTGTGTATACACACTCATTTAATCCTTGGGATAACTCGGGTTGCTATATAATCACAGGTCTGTTTTCTCAGTGTGACCCCTCTTGATTATAGAATATAATATAAATAGTAGTATCAGAAACTGTAAAGCATACAATTTAGGAAACACTGTATGATACTTGGCAGAGGTGATCCCATTTAATTAAAAGCACTAAAAGGAAACTGCCTGGGATCAAGGGTAGGCTCCTCCACTTTGTTGTAATTAACTGAACTGCTGCCAGCCTTGGTTTCTTTATTTGTGGGATGGGGTTGATTCTCATGCCCATGTGATACAGAGTGAAGATCAAGTGAAATTATACTTGTGAAGTGCTTGCTGGTTCCTTACAACCCCTGGGTAAATGTTAAACTGCCATTTTTGGTTGTAGAGATTATATGAGGGATGACAATCCTGAGCAAAAAGAGTAACATTTATGTGGCCTCTGAGTCATTACGTATATCTATACATCCACTTAACTGTAGATGAAAGCAAAATACTGTCATTTTTTTAAAAACTGTATCAGTTTCATTATAAGAATTTTGGAAACTGTCAAAGAAGTTGACCCTATTGCCAAAAAAAATAATAATTTAATTAATATGCAGGAAATTGTGTTGAGAAAAAAATTGTCATTTAATGTAGATGTTACATTTTCTCTGTCCAGAGTGATTGAAAGCCATCCTGAAACTATTTAGCATGTTTAACGGGTATCAGCAAGGTTAATCATCTGAGGAATGGTAAGGAGCTGAATTCCTTTATGCACCTCTCCAATTTGTGATACTGTCATAACATTTTTCATGAGACTTGGGTACATGTCTCTATTTTAGTTGTGCTTTTGAAAGTCTCAGTTTCCATGGTAAAAATTTAAGATCAGAGATGTTGCAAATATGTGCACACTAACAGTGCTTTTCCTGTAAAGTACAAATTAGTCTATCACCAACCTGCTGTGTAAGGTAGAAAATTCTCTGTTGCTGTTTAGTTGCTAAGTTGTGTCCAACTTTTTGCAACCCCATGGACTGTAGTCCAATAGGCTCCTCTGTCCATGGAATTCTCCAGGCAAGAATACTGGAGTGGGTTGCCATTTTTTTCTCTAGGGGACCTTTCCAACCCAGGGATTAAACCCGTGTCTCCTGCATTGTCAGGCTGGTTCTTTACCACTGTGCCACCTGGGAAGCCCCTAGAAAAATAGATAAACACATCCAAAAATGTTATCAAAGGGAAATGGAAAGCTGCTTTTGAGGGTAGTGTTTGTCCCTGTTTCTGACTGTCACCACTAAGTGTGATAAGTTGGGTAGTGAGGATAAGAACCTTCCTAGTACTGTCAGGCTATGTGGGAATATGTGTATGGTGTGTGTATTTCCTCCTCTGGAATCTGTCTCATCAATAAACTCTTTCTTAGGCTGGTTTTATACAAGTGTTAGTATTTGTCGTGGATCACTTTTGTATTCATCCATTTCCTTTGGATATGGAAATGATGTTTTTTGTATTTTCTGGGCCTCCTAGCATATCAGCAGAACAGTGGCTGACTTATCAAGTCTTAGGATGGCTCTTTTCTTATGGTTTTCCACAGCCTTCACTGAATTTACCCTGAAATTCATCATGCATTGAAATTTCATCTCAGATAATAAATATCTGAGTGTCAAACATGAAAGCATCAGCAGAACTGCTTTGTGAGAAGAGAAGACTCTTGCTGGGGAATCCAGTGTATCACGTCTCGCAGATGGCTTGGTTTATTTCTGTATTCAGCCAATGTATGGTGAGCATCTGTTGTGAGCTAGGGGCTCTGCCAAGTTCGCTACTTATCTGCATGATACCTGTCCTCTCTTGGATTTCAATTTCCTTGTATGCAAAATGGCAGTTTGGGTCAAGTAAGCCTAGATTTCAGCAAATAGTGCTGTATTTAATTTCAAATAAGCTGATAATTAATGTTGACATAGCAACATTTTCTGAACATGTTTGACAATTACCTGTAAGGATCAATTGAAACATGAAGATTCAAAGAGATTGAGCTAAAGAAATTATAAAAATTCTGTATAGGTCTCCTTGTTGACTTTTAGCACTTTATACCATGAGATTTCAGAATACTATTCAGAAAGCCTTATTTTGGATATTATCTAATTGTTCCCTCTATATATTCGAGAGATCTCTTTTTTATTTCTACCTCCAATACTGGCTCTTTAGAGGACTATCTCACTTTACAGATGAGGAAACGGAGGAGCAGAGAAGCCAAGTAATTTTCTTAAAACCACACTGGTAGGATAAGAAACTTTCTTTGGGTTGGGCTCTTAAAATGCCTGTAATGAGCCCAACTCTATTCACGAAACTTTTTACCCTGCACTGAAGGATACCTGCTTTAATGTTCTTTGATGATTTTAATGCTTCTGAAGGTGGCAGCATCCCTTTTTGTTCTTTTATTTTCTAACTCAAACAACTACCATTTTAGGAATAGACTCCTT
This sequence comes from Cervus canadensis, assembly GCF_019320065.1. NCBI lineage: Eukaryota > Metazoa > Chordata > Mammalia > Artiodactyla > Cervidae > Cervus > Cervus canadensis. The sequence continues at coordinate 41,789,646 of NC_057389.1, read as the reverse complement.
TTGACAGTTACTGAAAACAAGATTTGTGTTTCTCCCCTTGAGTATGACATTTTGCAGTCTGTTTACTTGAGGTGAATTTTATCCAAGGCCTTTGAAACTACAGAATTTGAGTTGTTGCTGTGTTCCAATCTTGTACAGATGTAGGTCTTATTAGCCAGGTTAAAATACCCTTCTCCTCAACTCATTACCACCACCACCAGTGATGGCAACATGGCTATTTGAACTTTTCCTGCAATTTGATGTATGTTGTTTTCATGATGCAAATCTAACATTATTTAAATGTCTATCCTCTGCAAATTCTTATCAACAAGTGATCTCAGAAAGGTTTTCTCTTCAACTTGCTCATTGCTTCCTCTTTGCTGCTAAACCTGTCCCCACACTGCCCTACTCTGCCATTTCTTTTTCATGACACTTTCCAATGTTCACACTAGCAACTTCCTCAGATTTAGTCTGGATTGCAGAGTTGGTATGTGCCCATCCTATGTAGTGGGTTGGCCAAAAAGTTTTCTCGAGTTTTTCCATGATATTTATTGTGAGGATCACATGGAATTTGAAAACTGTACCACCCTCAAAAACTGTCCAGACTTTCCCAATCCATCGCCCTCCTATTCGATCCAGCTTTTATACATTGTCTCTTTGCCAATTTCCCTCCCCTCTCCCCAACCTCAGCCTCTCCACAGGCTGTGGTGACCCTCTCCATTTTTCCAAAAAAATATGCCATGTTTTCTTAAGTTACCACTAATTTGCTCCTGCTGGTGATTTTGCCATTTCCTACCCACTGCTGCTGCTGCTGCTGCTGCTAAGTCACTTCAGTCGTGTCCAACTTTATGTGACCCTATAGACGGCAGCCCACCAGGCTCCGCTGTCCCTGGGATTCTCCAGGCAAGAATAATGGAGTGGGTTGCCATTTCCTTCTCCAATGCATGAAACTGAAAAGTGAAAGTGAAGTCGCTCAGTCCTATCTGACTCTTGCAAACTCATGGACTGCAGCCCACCAGGCTCCTCCGTCCATGGGATTTTCCAGGCAAGAGTACTGGAGTGGGGTGCCATTGCCTTCTCCCCTACCCACTGCACCCCTGCACATTTATGAAAACTCCTTCACCTTTTTTTTTTTTTTCTTGTTTCACTTTTGTAATTTTAAAAGAAAATAAGGCTTAGAAAGATGGGAGGGAATTTCCCAGTAGAAACCACAGGATCAAGTTGCAATGTAATTGTCAGTGGTAAACAGTGAGCTTTGGTAGGAGCTCGCAGAGTCCAGTCATTAAAAGGCAGCTTCTAGCAGTTGCAAGAATTTTCCAAGGCTTTCCGTAGCCATGAAGTTATGCCCTCTTCCAACTCATTGAAAGCTTCTGAGACTCTCTTGAGCCAATGTCATTTCTTCTCTTTTGACCTCGCTGCATTTTTTTTCAAACCTTATTGTAACTCTTACTGTGAAGAGAGGTTATTGTAATATGTATATTATATATATTGATTTGCATTATTACTATTATATATTATAATTTATGAATTACATTATAATTATTAATATATATTAATTAACATATACATGTTTATATATATATATATTATTATATTAAACTGACTGGGTTTGTAAGTCAGTCTCCATCAGTGGAAAGCAAGATGTTCAGGACAGAGTTTCTTGGGGACTTCCCTGTTCATCCAGTGGTTATGACTGATTTCAATGCAGGGTGCGCTGAAAGGAACTGAGGAACTAAGTCAGAAACTTAAGATCCCACACGTGCTGTGGTGTCACCAAAAAAAGAAAAAAAGGCATTTTTTTTTTCTTCTTGAGTATATCTTCTATTTCTCAGTTCTTCCTGGAACACACTAGGTCCTCAACAAACACTGGAATGGCAAAACTGTGCTTAAATGTATTGCAGAATGGATTTAATTTAGAAATAGTTTGTTTTTTCCCTGGGTTATTAGTTCATTTTGGATTTTAAAGTTCTTTTATTTTTGGTGGTCATTTTTTTATTCTGAATTTTATTTGCTTGTCCTGATGTTTATATAATTATTTTAGAGATATACCCTTATTTTCCTCCTGGCTACAGTGCCTATTCTTCTTATCTTTTTTTCTCCTATATATCACTGTACTTTGCAGCCTCTTTTAAGTCCTCATGACCCTGACTAGGCAAGGTTAGCACTCATCTACCACATATGCTACCTCCCACGTTTCCTGTGCCCTTGGTAGACATCACTAGTTAATCCCAGTTTAGGAATCTCAGAATCTTCCCAACACATCACTCCAGAAATGGCATGTGATTGAAAAAAAGATGTCAGAAAATTAATGACTGTAATAATGGATTATATTTCTTTATCTGGAAACGGGAGCTCTGCAGTTCAGTTCAGTCACTCAGTCGTGTTCAACTCTTTGCAACCCCATGGACTGCAGCACGCCAGGCCTCCCTGTCCATCACCAACTCCCGGAGTTTACCCAAACTCACGTCCATTGAGTCGGTGATGCCATCCAACCATCTCATCCTCTGTCATCCCCTTCTCCTCCTGCCCTCAATCCTTCCCAGCATCAAGGTCTTTTTCCAATGAGTCAATTCTTCACATCAGGTAGCCAAAGTATTGGAGTTTCAGCATTAGCATCAGTCCTTCCAATAAACACCCAGGACTAATCTCCCTTAGGACGGACTGGTTGGATCTCCTTGCAGTCCAAGGGACTCTCAACAGTCTTCTCTAAAACCACAGTTCAAAAGCATCAATTCTTTGGTGCTCAGCTTTCTTTATAGTCCCAACTCTCACATCCATACATGACTACTGGAAAAACCATAGCCTTGACTAGATAGACCTTTGTTGGCAAAGTAATGTCTCTGCTTTTTAATATGCTGTCTAGGTTGGTCATAACCTTCCTTCCAAGGAGTAAGTGTCTTTTAATTTCATGGCTGCAGTCACCATCTGCAGTGATTTTGAAACCCAAAAATAAAGTCTGTTGTTACCAGCTCTGTTATGATTTTAAATCAATTTTCCATTGGACTTTTCTATGTTATTTGAAAATAATTGAATATTGACATTAATTGACATTAGCATGGAGGATAAAACTCACTTGCCATTTCTGGACTGGAAGATTTTTTTCCAGAGCTTCCAGTTACTCTTTCCAAGGTCAGGACCTGATTGCTTTTAGAACAAATGCATACTCCTTACCTTCCTTATTTCTGATGCTTCAGTCCTTCCTTAAGAAATTATGGATCTTATATTAGAATTCTGGGAAAGTTTAATAAGCCACCAGACTTGATCCATTAAGACTTAAGAAGTCAAGAAGCACTTCTGCACCATTTTACCAAATATAAAATGACTGAAGAGCTGTTTCTATAGTTTGAAAATAATGTTAATGTTAAAGCCTGGAAATTTTCCAGGTTTTAAAAAACTACTTTTAACAGATAATTTTCAAACTAGAGTCCTGAAGGCTAGGTTTAGTGGTAAAGATATCTAGATTGTGTGTCTGACAGGTGGTATCTTATCTCTGAGCAATATTTTAATGTAATGTAATTATTTTTGGTCTAACAAATTATACAGATAATTCTGATGGAAAATTGATTTAAAACCATAATACAGCTGGTAAAAGCTCCATTCCCCAGAAACAAATATAATCTATTTGTTGTGGTCACTAATTTTCTGACATCTTTCTTCTATCAGTTTCTATAATGAAAGCACAGAATTTCTTCCCAGAAAAGGATTTCCACAAGTACATATACATGGTCTAGATACAATTTGAGGATGTTTCAGTATTTGGATTCACTTAACTCCATCTCTGGATTAAAAGTTTGGAACCCTTCCTATAGTGATATAGAAAGCCTTGTGACCCTAATTTTAAGTAGTGCCCTTCCTCTTTTAATATTTCTTATAAATGGTCCTGCAGGATATGTTCTATTGTCTCTGACTGCTTCATGCATAATGATAGTTTTGAGATATATCCATGTTCTTGTGTATATTAATAGATTGTTCATTATTGTCCTAATGTATCAGTGTGTGAATTTATCATAAGTTTTTGTTCATTCTCCTTTTGATGAATATCTGGGCTGTTTTCAGTTTGGGAATATTAAAAACTGTGCTGTTGTAAGCATTTGTGAACAAATCTTTTTGTGAAAATAAATTTTAATTTCTTTCAGGGTAAATATTAGTGAGTCATGTGGTAGGTGTACAATTACTTTTATAGGGAACTACCAAATTGTTCTTAAATGGAGTTCAAGCCCACTTGATACTCTCCCAAGGGATTGATGAGAGATCCAATCGTTCCATCTGTCTGTTAACATTATATTGCTAACCTTGTTAATTTTATCCATTCTAGTTATGTGAAATCGTATCTCTTCTTGTTTTAATTTGCACTTCCCTGTTAGCTATTAATGATAAGCACTTTAAATTTTGCTTACTGGTCATGTGTAGATCTTTTGTAAAGAGTTTGTTCAGTTTTTGTTTTTTTTTTTCCCCAATATTTTTTGTGTTGTCTTTTTAATAATTGAGTCATAGGACCTACCTCTTTAAATATTCTGGATATAAATTCTGTGTCTTTTACATATTGCAAATAGGTTCTTCCAGTCTGTTACTTGACTTTTCATTTTCTTGATTGTGTGTTCTGGAGGGCAAGGATTCTTCATTTATTTATTCACAGCTTCAGTTGATGATCTGTGCTTTTTGTGTCTTTTCCTGAATCAAAATCACAAAGATATTTTCCTAGGTTTTCTTCCAGAAATTTTATAGCTCTTGCTTTCCCATTTAGGATTGTGGAATTAAGTTTTGCATTTTGGTCTTTTCTAGTTTCAAATTCAACACAGTAGATTATAGGTTCATCAGAAGTTTGACTAGTTTCCCATAGTCTAAGCAAACGTTATCCTTCTTTAGCAGGCTTTTTGCTCTGCCCACTCTACCTCCAATGTCAGCAACTGCCCTCGAAAATGAAATTTTCCTCTGGAGTGAGATTCTGTTGTGTTCCTTTCAATGTGTCTTCTGTGTCTTTAAAGAAATTTGTGCGTTGTGATTATCTGGCTAGTCGTTATAGTTGTAGTAGTAGTGACATTTGTTTATATTCTTCTACACTCTAACCATAAGTGAAACTTCCACTCCTCCATTTTTAAATAAAAAAGAATGACCATCTAATTTATTAAAGAGAACCAGTTGAACAGGAGAAAAAAACATAGTTATGAAAAAAAAGACAAATATTAATAATGATATGAAATCACTACCAAGCTAGATAATATGAAGAAGAGTATATTTAAAACTCTCTCATCAGTATCCTTGATAAGAGTTTAAAAAGATAATCCACCCGTAAGACAAGTACAGAACAGTATAAAAAAGGAACAATAAGAAATATCTCTTGTTAATCCAGTATTTTTCATTAATCAAAGTTTGAAAATAAAGTATAGATCTTGTAGGACATGGAAAAAAGAAATCTAATACTAATAAGAAGTCAAATATAGAATAGTGTAGCAATCCTTCATCTCATTAAAAAGATCTCCATAGATGAGAGAGAAATTTGAAAACCTGGGAGTATTTGATTATTAAAGAAATGTAAAAGTCATACTGTAGGGAGGCAATTGATTGAATTTATATTTCACAAGCCAAGTGACAAAATGGGAAGTAAATAAATGTTCCTGATGTGTCAGCTTCAAGTTCAAAATTCTAAGAATAAAGTGATCTTAAAAGCTTCTAGAACAATGAGAAAAGAAAACCTCTTACAATTTTTTTAACTGATATCAAACTTTTTATCAGCAATGTTAGAATCATTAAGTTAATTGAGCAGTTTCTTGTGTTTTCTCAGGAAAAACTATTTTTAGCCTAGAATTCAGTTCTAAGCCAAACTGTAAGTGAAAACAATATTTTAAATCATCAAGATACTGAAATCTTTCATGCACCCTTTCTGAGTATATTCCTGAAAATTAAGAATGAAATTATAGAAATAATTAGTAAAGGTTCCAAGAAATGGAGAGGCCAATGAAGAGTCTCTCCAAAAAGTCACACATGACAATTGTGAAGGTTTAGAAAGTTTTCTGTCAAAATTAAAGAAGTCCAGGAATTCTAGGACAATATCTTCAAGAAGAAAATATTTGCCAATAAGCTGAGGGATGGGATGTGAAGAAACCATGTCTGTTGTCTTCGAAGAAAAGAAGAGAGACAATTCAAACCACAAACTCAGCAAAAACAACAAAGTGTATTAGGATATCACAGTCCAAATCAAAAGCATAACAAGAGCAACAACAACAAAAGAATATCTTTGACTTTTGTGGTTTAAGACTTATGGCGTTAAATCTGAAGAGAAATAAACGCCATTTAGTATACTACCTGGCTATCCAATGAACAATTTATATATGGTGTTGGAGAAGACTCTTGAGAGTCCCTTGGACTGCAAGGAGACCCAACCAGTCCATCCTAAAGGAGATCAGCCCTGGGTGTTCATTGGAAGGACTGATACTGAAACTCCAGTACTTTGGCCACCTCATGGGAAGAGTTGACTCATTGGAAAAGACCCTGATGCTGGGAGGGATTGGGGGCAGGAGGAGAAGGGGACGACATAGCATGAGATGGCTGGATGGCATCACTGACTCAATGGGCATGAGTTTGAGTAAACTCCGGGAGTTGGTGATGGACAGGGAGGCTTGGCGTGCTGTGATTCATGGGGTCGCAAAGAGTTGGACACGACTGAATGACTGAACTGAACTGAACTGAATAATCTCTTTTTGAACTTTAGGATCTGCCTTTAAAGCAAACACACCAGCAAGTTAACCAAATGTTATAAACCTTGACAATGAAAGTAAGGGCAAGGTTGATAGCCAATGTTAGGTATAGAGTCAAAAGCTGAAATATAGGTGACTTCATGAATATCTTTAACAAAATGGAAAGTTAAGATTTTCTCTCATGAGATTAATGAAATGAGACAAAGTTTTAGATTTTTTTACTTAAATTTATTTATTTTTTTAAAATCAATTTATTTTAACTAAAGCCTAATTACTTTACAATATTGTGGTGATTTTTGCCATACATTGACATGAATCAGCCACAGGTATACATGTGTCTTGCAACCCGAACACCCCTCCCACCTCTCTACCCATCCCATCCCTCAGGGTTGTCCCAGTGCACCAGCTTTGAGTGCCCTGTTTCATGCACCGAACTTGGACTGGTCATCTATTTCACATTTGGTAATATACATGTTTCAGTGCTGTTCTCTCAAATTATCCCACCCTCGCCTTCTCCCACAGGGTCCAAAAGTCTGTTCTTTATATCTGTGTCTCTTTTGCTGTCTCACATATAGGATTATCGTTAGCATCTTTCTAAATTCCATGTATATGTGTTAATATAATGTATTGGTCTTTTTCTGTCTGACTTAGTTCACTCTGTCTAATAGGCTCCAGTTTCATCCACCTCATATGTGTTCTTTTTAATATCTGAGCAATATTCCATTGTGTATATGTACCACAACTTTCTTATTCATTTGTCTGCCGATGGACATCTAGGTTGCTTCCATGTCCTAGCTACTGTAAACAGTGCTGCAATGAACTTTGGGGTGCATCTTTCAATTCTGGTTTCCGTGGTGTGTATGCCAGGCAGTGGGATTGCTGGGTCGTATGGCAGTTCTATTTCCAGTTTTTTAGGGAATCCCCACACTGTTCTCCATACTGGATGTACTAGTTTGCATTCCCACCAACAGTGTAAAGAGGGTTCCCTTTTCTCCAAACCCTATCCAGCATTTATTGTTGGTAGATTTTTTGATAGCAACCATTCTGACCAGTGTGAGATTTGATTTGCATTTCTCTGATAATGAGAGATATTGGACATCTTTTTATGTGTCTGTTAGCCATCTGTATGTCTTCTTCAGAGAAATATCTGTTTAGTTCTTTGGCCCATTTTTTGATTGAGTCATTTATTTTTCTGGTATTGAGCTGCATGAACTGCTTGTATATTTTTGAGATTAATTCTTTATTAGTTACTTTGCTATTAATTTCTCCCATTCTGAAGGCCATCTTTTCACATTGCTTATAGTTTCCTTTGTTATGCAAAAGCTTTTGCTTTAGGTCCCAGTTGTTTATTTTTGCTTTTATTTCCATTACTCTGGGAGGTGGGTCATAGAGGATCTTTCTGTGATTTATGTCAGAGAGTGTTCTGCCAATGTTTTCTTCTAGGAGTTTTATAGTTTTTGGTCTTACATTTAGATCTTTAATCCATTTATTTTTGTGTATGGTGTTAAAAGTGTTCTAGTCTCATTCTTTTACAGATGGTTGACCAGTTTTCCCAGCACCACTTACTAAAGAGATTGTCCTTTCTTCATTGTATATTTCTGCCTCCTTTGTCAAAGATAAGGTGTCCGTAGGTACGTGGATTTATCTCTGGACTTTCTATTTTGTTCCATTGATCTATATTTCTGTCTTTGTGCCAGTACCATACTGTCTTGATGACTGTAGCTTTGTAGTATAGTCAGAAGTCAGGCAGGACAATTCCTGCTGTTCCATTCTTCTTTCTCAAGATTGCTTTGACTATTCAAGGTTTCTTCTATTTCCATGCAAATTGTGGAATTAATTGTTCTAGTTCTGTGAAAAATACCATTGGTAGCTTGATGGGGATTGCATTGCATTGAATCTATAGATTGCTTTGGGTAGTATACTCATTTTCACTGTATTGAGTCTTCCAATCTGTGAACATGGTATATTTTTCCATCTATTTCTGTCCTCTTTGATTTCTTTTATCAGTGTTTTGTAGTTTTCTATATAAAGGTCTTTTGTTTCTTTAGGTATATTTATTCTTAAGTATTTTATTCTTTGTGTCACAGTGGTGAATAGGATTGTTTTCTTAATATCTCTTTCTGTTTTATCATTATTAGTATATAGGAATGCAAGGGATTTCTGTGTGTTAATTTTATATCCTGCAACTTTACTATATTCATTGATTAGCTCTAGTAATTTTTTGTTGGTGTCTTTGGGATTTTCTTTGTAGAGGATCATGTCAACTGCAAACAGTGAGAGTTTTACTTCTTTTCCAATCTGCATTCCTTTTATTTCTTTTTCTGCTCTGCTTGCTGTGGCTAAAACTTCCAAAACTATGTTGAAGAGTAGTGGTGAGAGTGAGCATCCTCGTCTTGTTCCTGACTCTAGGGGAAATGCTTTCAATTTTTCACCATTGACAATAATGTTTACTATGGGTTTATCATATATGCCTTTTATTATTTTGAGGTATGTTCCTTCTGTGCCTGCTTTTGGGAGAGTTTTTTATCATAAATTGGTGTGTTGAATGTTGTCAAAGGCTTTCTCTGCATCTATTGAGATAATCATATGGTTTTTATCTTTCAATTTGTTAATGTGGTGTATCACATTGATTGACTTGCGAATATTGAAGAATCCTTGCATCCCTGGGATAAAGCCCACTTGGTCATGATGTACGATCTTTTGATTATGTTTGCTAGAATTTTGTTGAGGATTTTTGCGTCTATGTTCATCAGTGATATTGGCCTGTAGTTTTCTTTATTGGTGGCATCTTTGTCTGGTTTTGGTGTTAGGGTGATAGTGGCCTCATAGAATGAGTTTGGGAGTTTACCTTCCTCTGTAATATTCTGGAAGAGTCTGAGTAGGATAGATGTTAGTTCTTCACTAAATTTTTGGTAGAATTCAGCTGTGAAGCCATCTGGTCCTGGGCTTTTGTTTGTTGGAAGATTTTTTATTACAGTTTCGATTTCCGTGCTTGTGATGGGTCTGTTAAGATTTTCTATTTCTTCCTAGTTCGGTTTTGGAAGGTTATAGTTTTCTAAGAATTCGTCCATTTCTTCCAAGTTGTCCATTTTATTGGCATATAGTTGCTGATGATTGTCTCTTATGATCTTTTGTATTTCTGTATTGTCTGTTGTGATTTCTCCATTTTCATTTCTAATTTTGTTGATTTGATTCTTCTCCCTTTTTTTCATGATGAGTCTGGCTAATGGTTTGTCTTTTATTTATCTTATCAAAGAACCAGCTTTTACTTTTGTTGATTTTTGTTGTAGTGTCTTTTGTTTATTTTTCATTTATTTCTGCGCTAATTTTTATGATTTCTTTCCTTCTACTAACTCTGGGGTTCTTCATTTCTTCTTTTTCTTGTTGATTTAGGTGTAAAGTTAGGTTATTTATTTGATTTTTCTCTTATTTCTTGACTTAAGCTTGTACTGCTATGAACCTTCCCCTTAGGACTGCTTTTACTGAATCCCATAGATTTTGGGTTATTGTGTTTTCATTTTCATTTGTTTTCATTCATATTTTGATTTCTTTTTTTATTTCTTCTGTGATTTTTGGTTATTCAGAAGCATGTTGTTTAGCCTACATATGTTTGTATTTTTAATAGTTTTTTTTTTTTTCTGTAGTTGGCATCTAATCTTACTGCATTGTGATCAGAAAAGGTGCTTGAAATGATTTCAAGGTTTTTGAATTTACCAAAGCTAGATTTATGGCTCAGGATGTGACCTATCCTGGAGAATGTTCCGTGTGCACTTGAGAAAAAGGTGAAATTCATTGTTTTGGGGTGAAATGTTCTATAGATATCAGTTAGGTCTAACTGGTCCATTGTATCATTTAAAGCCTATGTTTCCTTGCTAATTTTCTGTTTGGTTGATCTATCCATAGATGTGAGTGGGGTATTAAATTCTCCCACTATTATTGTGTTACTGTTAATTTCCCCTTTCATACTTGTTAGCATTTGCCTTACGTATTGAGATGCTGCTATGTTGGGCACATACATATTTATAATTGTTATGTCTTCTTCTTGGATTGTCCTTTGATCATTATGCAGTGTCATTCTTTGTCTCTTTTCACGGCCTTTATTCCAAAGTCCATTTTATCTGAGTATTGCTACTCCTGCTTTCTTTTGGTCTCCATTTGCATGAAATATCTTTTTACAACCCTTCACTTTCAGTCTGTATGTGTCCCTTAGTTTCAGGTGGGTCTCTTGTAGACAGCAAGATCCTACTTATCAATAATTACCTTAAATGTAAGTGGGTTGGATGCCCCAACCAAAAGACAAAGACTGGCTGAATGGATACAAAAGCGATCTTAACAGACCCATCATAAGCACGGAAATCGAAACTGTAATAAAAAATCTTCCAACAAACAAAAGCCCAGGACCAGATGGTTTCACAGCTGAATTCTACCAAAAATTTAGTGAAGAACTAATGGGTCTTGCTTTTGTATCCATTCAGCTAGTCTTTGTCTTTTGGTTGGGGCATCCAACCCACTTACATTTAAGGTAATTATTGATAAGTAGGATCTTGTCGCCATTTACTTTGTTCCTTTGGATTTAAGTTTATAAACCTTTTCTGTGTTTCCTGTCTAGAGAAGATCCTTTAGCATTTGTTGAAGAGGTGGTTTGGTGGTACTGAATTCTCTCAGCTTTTGCTTGTCTGTAAAGTTTTTGATTTCTCCTCCATATTTGGATGAGATCCTTGCTGGGTATAGTAATCTGGGTTGTAGGTTTTTCTCTTTCATCACTTTAAGTATGTCCTACCATTCCCTTCTAGCCTGAGGAGTTTCTATTGAAAGATCAGCTGTTATCCTTCTGGGGATCCCCTTATGTGTTGTTTGTTGCTTTTCCCTTGCTGCTTTTAATATTTGATCTTTGTTAGTTTGATTAATATGTGTCCTGGGGTGTTTTGCCTTGGCTTTATCCTGTTGGGACTCTCTGGGTTTCCTGGACTCGGTTGGCTATTTCCTTCCCCATTTTAGGGAAGTTTTCAACTGTTATGTACTCAAGAATTTTCTCATGCCTTTTCTTTTTGTCTTCTTCTTCTGGAACTCCTATGATTTGAATGTTGGGGTGTTTAACATTGTCCCAGAGGTCTCTGTGGTTGTCCTTATTTCTTTAAATTCTTTTTTTTTCCCTCTCTGCTTCATTCATTTATTTCTACTGTTCTGTCTTCCACCTGACTTATCCTATCTTCTGCCTCAGTTATTCCACTGTTGGTTCCCTCCAGAGTGCTTTGGATCTCAGTTATTGCATTATTTATTATCGATTGACTCTCTTTTATTTCTTCTATGTCCTTCTTAAACATTTTTTGCATCTTCTCAATCCTTGTCTCTAGTCTATTTATCTGTAACTCTGTTTAGTTTTCAAGATTTTGGATCATCTTTACTATCATTATTCTGAATTCTTTTTTTCAGGTAGACTCCCTATCTCCTCCTCTTTGGTTTGGTTTGGTGGGAATTTATCATGTTCCTTTACCTGCTGAATATTTCTCTGCCTTTTCATTTTGTTTAGATTGCTGTGTTTGGGATGCCCTTTTTGGGTTTGGGTTGCCTCTTTATTGTGGAGCCTGCTCCCTGTGGGTGAGGTTGACTATTGGTGTATCAACATTTCCTGGTCAGGGGAGCTTATATTTGTGTTCTGGTGGGTGGAAATGAATCTCTTCTCTCTGAGGTGCAACAAAGTGTCCAGTAGTGAGTTCTGGGGTGTCTATGGGTTTACACCACCCTTATGGCAGAAAGTGAAGAGGAACTAAAAAGCCTCTTGATGAAAGTGAAAGAGGTGAGTAAAAAAGTTGGCTTAAAGTTCAACATTCAGAAAACTAAGATCATGGCATCTGGTACCATCACTTCATGGGAAATAGATGGGGAAACAGTGCCAGACTTTATTTTGGGAGGCTCCAAAATCACTGCAGATGGTGATTGCAGTCATGAAATTTAAAAAAAGCCTACTCCTTGGAAGGAAAGTTCTGACCAACCTAGATAACATATTAAAAAGCAGAGACATTATTACTTTGTCAACAAAGGTCCATCTAGTCAAGGCTATGGTTTTTCCAGTGGTCATGTATGGATGTGAGCGTTGGACTGTGAAGAAAGCTGAGTGCCAAAAAATTGATGCTTTTGAACTGTGGTATTGGAGAAGACTCTTGAGAGTCCCTTGGACTGCAAGGAGATCCAACCAGTCCATCCTAAAGGAGATCAGTCCTGGGTGTTCATTGGAAGGACTGACGCTCAAGCTGAAACTCCAATACTTTGGCCACCTCATGCAAAGAGTTGACTCATTGGCAAAGACCCTGATGCTGGGAGGGATTGGGGGCAGGAGGAGCAGGGGATGACAGAGGATGAGATGGCTGGATGGCATCACTGACTCAGTGGACATGAGTTTGAGTAAATTCCGAGAGTTGGTGATGGACAGGGAGGCCTGGTGTGCTGTGATTCATGGGGTTGCAAAGAGTTGGACACGACTGAGTAACTGAACTGAATTGAATTAATGGGTTTGGCATGGCTTTGGGAAGCCTGTCTTTTAATGCTCATGGCTGTGTTTCTGCTTTGCTAGAAAGTTATCGTGGTGTGTCTTGCTCTGGAACTTGTTGGCTCTTGTGTGGAGCTTGGTTTCAGTGTAAGAATGGAGGCTTTGGGTGAGCTCCTGGTATCAGGAGTCCTCAGCTATTGTCAAGTTTTGGAGTTAAGCCTCCTGCCTCTGCCTTTCAGTCTTATTCTTATAGTATCCTCAAGACTTTTCCATCCATACAGCACAGATGATAAAGCATCTAGGTTAATGGTGAAACAATTCTCCACATTGAGGGACACCCAGAGAGGTTCACAGAGTTACATCGAGAAGAGATGAGGGAGGAAGGAGATAGAGGTAACCAGGAGGAGAAGAGGGGTAGTCAAAAGGGGAGAGAGCAATCTAGCCAGTAATCAGTTCCCTAAGTGCTCTCCACAATCTGGAACACCCAGAAATATTCACAAAGTTACATAGAGAAGAAAAGAGGGAGGAGGGAGATAGAGGTCATGAGGAGGAGAAGAGGCGGAGTCCAAAGAGGAGAGACCAGTCTAGCCAGTAATCAGTTTCCTAAGTGTTCTCCACAGCCTGGAACACCCAGAGAGATTCACAGAGTTAAATAGGGAAAAGAAGCGGGAGGGAGGAGATAGAGGTGACCTGGGGGAAAAAAGGGTAACTCAAAAGGGGAGAGAGCAATCAAGCTAGTAATCACACCCCTAAGTGAAAATGGATACTGAAGATTAGGTTCTTAAAGGTATAAAATTGATAACAAATACCAAAAAGCAAAGATTAAAAATCTAGAGTAGATGTTAGATTCTAAAAAATACAATATAAAATCTACAGAGCAAAATCAATCACAAAAATTATAAAAATATATATATATGAAATTTGCTTTAAAAATAGGGTCTGTTTTTGCAATGTAATATTAGGTTATAAAAATGAAAATTAAAGGAGTAATAACTTAAATTTTAAAAAAAGATTAAAGAGTAATAATAGTAAAAATATATCTAGGAATTTCTCTGAAGCTGTTGTGGGCTGTATGGGGTCAGTTCAATTTCAGATAGTTCCTTGTTCCTGCTTGTTCTTGTTCTCAAGGTCTGTAGACCCCCTCCAATGCTTAATCAATATTAACAATAGGGTTTTAATCTGTTGCACCTATCACTTCTAGAGCCATTTCCTCTTCTTAATTTATTTTGGCTTCCTCTGTCTTCATGTCTCTTCAATGTCTAATTTCTATGCTGACACAAGTTGGTCTCTTATTTAGGCTCACTTGTTCAGTTGTGTTGTGGGGAGGGACACTGCAAACAAATGTTGCTGACGTGTGGGGAGTGCTCACAGTGTATGGATCACACTAGCTTTGCCCTAGCTCAAGGTGCATGTACTTCCCGGGTCTACACTGCTCAGGCTCCAGGGTGCTCTGCAGGGGCACTGTCCCAAGCGGGCCCTGCGTTTTGTGCACTTCCCAGGCCTTAGCCGCTCAGGTTCTCGGGTGCTCTGCAAATGCACCGACTTGGTTGGGCATGTTGTGTGCCCTTCCCAGGTCCGAGCAGCTTAAGCGACCAGGTGCTTGGTGAGCGCACTGTCCCAGATGGGCCCTGAATCGTAATCACGGCCCTGGTCCTGGCCGCTCGGTGTCCTGGGTACACTGTGAGAGCAGTCTCAGGTGTGCTGTGTCTCTTCTGAGGAGATGATCTCAGGCTGCAACCCTCCTGGCAGATGTCAACTGTCCAGGATCCCAGGAAGGTTGGTTAGCAACTTGGAGCCTGTTCAAAGTTTGGTGGAGGATGCCAGTCTCTGTGACTGAGTCTGCAGCAGCCCCTTGCTTTCCGGCTCTGGCTGTCACCCGCCTGCCTCTCTGCCTCTGGGAGGCGGAGGGGCCTGCATGCAGCAGGCTAGCTCTCCTTTGGTATTTGCTCAATTCTTTGTTCTGTGAGCAGGCGAGGCTGCACCTTAGAGCCTTTCACTGGAAAGTTCTGTTTTTGTTCTTTTTTCTCTCTGCCGATCTCACAGTTTGGGTTGCTATCTCACTTTAGCTCACTCAGATTGTCCTCAGGCATTCAGGCTTGCTGCTTACCCTAAGCACCGATTATGCAGCCTGCGCCTCCCTGTCCAGTCCCCGCTTGCTGATGGCGGACAGGAGTGTCTGGGCTACTTCTCCACTGGCAGTTGCAGTTAGGTGCGTAGTCTGTGGATTTTTTTGTTTGTTTGTTTTTTTCTCCCGGTTATGTTGCCCTCTGAGATTCCAAAACTCCCCACAGACCCAACTTTGACAAGGTTTCTTACTATGTGGAACCTGCTCCTCCTTCACTACTCCCTTCCTAGGACAGGTCTCAGTCCCTAACTCTCATGTCTCTCTTTTTGTCTTTTACATTTTGTCCCACCTCCTTTCGAAGAGAATGAGCTGCCTTTCTAGGTGCCTGGTGTCCTCTGCCAGCATTCAGAAGTTGTTTTGTGGAAGTTGCTCAGCATTCAGACAATCTTTTGATGAATTTGTAGGGGAGAAAGTGGTCTCTATGTCCTATTCCTCCGCTATCTTGGGACCACCCCTCCAAATTTTACTTACATTTATGAATATGCCCATAGAAGAATAAAATAAAGTTGGGAGAGGGAAAAGTAAGTAAAATGTTTGCATTTCATAGAGTTAACAGGTAGTATCCTTAAAGGTTAAATTATTAGAGAGATACAAGCCTCAAGAGGAGAGTTACTGAGAATTAATCACAGAGGCCATTAAGTGTGGTGTATGGCTTCTGAAAGCCCAGATGGAGAGAGCGAAAAAGTGAACTATTGTGTTTCAGGCTTATTTTGTTTTTTGCTCTGTACTTGTGTTTTTTTGGGGAAAAATAATTAAAAGAAGCATAGGGAACTATACTCAATATTCCTTGATAGCCTATAAGGAAAAAGAATCTGTAAAAGAAAATGTGTGTGTGTGTGTGTATGTGTGCATGCATTATACACCTGAAATTAATGGTATTGTAAATCAGCTATATTTCAACTGAAAAAAAAAGGAATCCACCCTGGCTTCCAGAGAGATCCCTTCTGATCCTTAAAGACTCATTTTGTCTATAAGTATTGACAAAAATACTCTTCAAAAATTATAAGCATGATCCTTATTCAAATACATAATGAATATATGTCAGAGGTTTTATTCAGCTCATTAATGAATGAGAATAAAAGCCAGAAAAGCTGGGTCAATAAGTATTTAAAGAAAGAGTGTCTTTGTAGCCTACCATGAAAGGTGTTGGGAATGAATTTGAATTTGAGACAAAGGGATTCATCCTACAGCGAAATTGAATTGTAATCTTCAAAGTATCTTTCCTCCAGGTTATAACTGTGCATGTTAACAAGTAAGTTCTCAAAGTCTGAGCTCTAGTGAATTATAAGAATCATGAAGACAAACACTGACAGATTCCCATAGAGTGTTAATCCTTGAGTGAGCTTGTTCAACAAGGTCCATGTTTAACTTCTGAAAGGATACCTTTTAAGTCTCTAGATTGCCGAGTTTTAGGTAACTTTTCTTTATTAAAATGTCTCAAATACTACCTCGGGAAAGTTTCCTTGACCCTCTCACCATCTGATTTTTCTTTCCCCTTGTTTGTGTGTCCACAGCATACTCTGTCATAGCGATACCAACATTATGTCCGTGGTTCCTTGATTTCTTCCCTCCCCCAGTAGAAAGCAAGTTTTCTCTATACTGACCTTTTTCATAGAAAATTTTCAAGATACTTGTTGAATTGATGATGTAACTTTGAAAAGTTATTGGCTTCAGAAATGGTAGGGACCTAACAGAAGCAAAAGATATTAAGAAGAGGTGGCAAGAATACACAGAAGAACTATACAAAAATGATCTTCATGACCCAGATAATCATGATGGTGTGATCACTCACGTAGAGCCAGACATCCTGGAATGCAAAGTCAAGTGGGCCTTAGGAAGCATCACTATGAACAAAGCTAGTTGAGATGATGGAATTCCAGTTGAGATATTACAAAACCTAAAAGATGATGCTGTGAAAGTACTGCACTCAGTATGCCAGCAAATTTGGAAAACACAGCAGTGGCCACAGGACTGGAAAAGGTCAGTTTTCATTCTAATCCTGAAGAAAGGCAATGCCAAAGAATGTTCAAACTACTGCACAATTGCACTCATCTCACATCCTAGCAAAGTAATGTTCAAAATTCTTCAAGCCAGGCTTCAGCAGTACATGAACTGTGAACTTCCAGATGTTCCAACTGGATTTAGAAAAGGCAGACAAACCAGATATCAAAATTGCCAACATCCATTGGATTATGGAGAAGCAAGAGAGTTCCAGAGAAACATCTATTTCTGCTTTATTAACTATGCCAAAGCCTTTGACTGTGTGGATCACAACAAACTGTGTAACATTTTTAAAGGGATGAGAATACCAGAGGCTACCTGACCTGCCTCCTGAGAAATCTGTATGCAGGTCAATAAGCAACAGTTAGAACTGAACATGGAACAACAGATTGGTTCCACATTGGGAAAGGAGTACATCAAGGCTGTATATTGTTACCCTGCTTATTTAACTTATATGCAAAGTACATCATGAGAAACACTGGGCTGGATGCAGCGCAAGCTGGAATCAAGATTGCCGGGAGAAATATCAATAACTTCAGATAAGCAGATGACACCACCCTTATGGCAGAAAGCAAAGAAGAACTAAAGAGCATCTTGATGAAAGTGAAAGAAGGCAGTGAAAAAGTTGGCTTGAAACTCAACATTCAGCAAACTAAGATCATGGCATCCCATCCCATCACTTCATGGCAAATAGATGGGAAATTAATGGAAACAGTGACAGACTATTTTTTTCGGCTCCAAAATCACTGCAGATGTTAAATGCAGCCATGAAATTAAAAGATGCTTGCCCCTTGTAAGAAAAGTTATGACCAACCTAGACAGCATATTAAAAAGCAGAGACATTACCAACAAAGGCTCATCTAGTCAGAGCTATGGTTTTTCCAGTAGTCGTGTATGGATTTGAGAGTTTGACTATAAAGAAAGCTGAGCGCTGAAGAATTGATGCTTTTGAACTGTGGTGTTGGAGAAGACTCTTGACAGACCCTTGGACTGCAAGGAGATCCAACCAGTCCATCATAAAGGAGATCAGTTCTGAATATACATTGGAAGGTCTGATACTAAAGCTGATACTCCAGCACTTAGGCCACCTGATGTGAAGAACTGACTCATTTGAAAAGACCCTGATGCTGGGAAAGATTGAAGGCAGGAGAAGGGGACGACAGAGGATGAGATGGTTGAATTGCATCACTGATATGATGGACATGAGTTTCCTTAAGCTCCTGGAGTTGGTGATGGACAGGGAATCCTGGCATGCTGCAGTCATGAGGTTGCAAAGAGTTGGACACCACTGAGCAACTGAACTGAGCTGAACTGATCTTTATAATGCAATGAAAAGAAATCAGAAATCAGAACACAAGAGAGGAAAGATCAGTAAATGAATAGTTAGAAAATCTCCTACAGAATCTGTTGATGTGGCAATTTGCAAGTTGTCTCCATAAACAGCCAGGAGAAATTCTCTTGTCTTTTACTGTAGTTACATTCAGATGTTAAATAAAGGAAGTAGAATTCACACAGAAGTACTGCCAGGTTAAATGACTTATTGTAGCCCTACCTCATTCTTAGATCTTTGTAAATCTTTTTGTCTTAATATCAAATAAACTCTTGAGTGAAACAAAAGGGAAAGCTTCAGGGAAAAAATGTTCAAGGAATAGTGCCACTTTCACTTTCTTAAAACCCATAATCATATTTTTTTCCCCTGCTGTTAGAAATGGCCCCTCTTCCAAACACAACCTATGAAAACATTGTACTTGGAAACAGGAATGAATTTTGACTTGTCTTGTCTC
Organism: Cervus canadensis; assembly: GCF_019320065.1. Lineage (NCBI taxonomy): Eukaryota > Metazoa > Chordata > Mammalia > Artiodactyla > Cervidae > Cervus > Cervus canadensis. The sequence continues at coordinate 41,770,575 of NC_057389.1, read as the reverse complement.
AAAAAATACTTAGAGCTTCCAGCCAGCCTGAAGAGTCTAAAAACTTCTGTCCCATCAAGAGAAGAAGTTGAATAGTCCTAGCAGCTGTTTAGCATTATATATTTATATGTCTTAATGGTATATGTTTCCCCTCCCCAACCCACCCTCCCCCCCACCAAATAAGGGTCTTTATTTGAAGTAGATTAAATTGAGTCCTGTTGATTTAACTGGACCATGGTCTTTTGAGTTAAACTTAGCATATATTCTGATAAACACACTGAATTATGTTTTGGATGGTACTGTGCAGGTGCTTTTTGCATGATCCTGGAATCAAGCTTTTCAGCTTTTCTTGAGATGTCAGAGGTAGACATGGTCTCTTGACTGTCCCTTCACAGTCTCAGGCAGCCCAGGGGATGACCTGCTCACCAGTTTCATCTTGGAGCACTGGCCCTTTGACTTCCTCATGTTGGGTTTGATGACTAGATGGCTCTCCAGTGGAGGTCAAATACTATAGATTCTAAAGGGGCTTGGAGAAGGGGCCAGAAATAAGGTGATGTGGCTAGCTGGGGCTCTTGAGGAGTGGGAGGGCCCAGGCTCTCCTGAAAGAGGCTAGCACTACTCAGCTCCAGCTGGTTGTTTTGGATACTTAAGTGAGCCTGTAGTGTCCAAGGCTGTCTTTCATGAAGTGCTGGAAGTGCAGATTTGTATATGCAGTTGCTTAATTATCAGCATGGCCTGTGGACTAAATGAGATGTATTGGCAGGTGCCATTCACTTGGGAGCCAGCTGACCACCCAAGACTAGGCCTTGAGAACAAGGACCTTTTTAGCTTCGTAATTGGCCTCCCAGTAATTATCCCTGTTTTCTTGTCTGTTTTCCACTCTGCAGCTAGATGGATCTTTTTAAAAAAAAAATGTATACCAAATCACATCTTTCCTCTGTCTCAACCCTGCACTTTCTGTTAAAAAGGCCAAGGCTTTAGTTTATGAGGCTCTTTCTAGTCTTCAGGGCTATTCCCCTGTCACCACACTTTACCTCATTCTTTCTGTTCCCTCTTTCTGTGACTCCTTTCATTTCCTCTAAACCTGTATACTGGCAACTCTAGACTTTGCCAGTGCCAGCCCACCCTACGGATGTTTCTCCACCCTGCTGCCCATGTCCTTGGTCTTCATTTGGGGAGCTTTATACACCTTTCAAGGCCCAACTTTGCAGTAAGAAACCTTTGTTAACCTCTTCTGCTGGGCTGATTCATCCCTTTCATATGTAGACAACGTGCCCTGACCCTCTATGTCATAATCATCAAACACTAGATTATACTCATAATATCTCACTGGACTATAATTTCCCTTAATTGATAGGATAATTTTTGTCTTGTTTGATAGTTTCTCATCAGTACCTGGTACAGTGTCATGCACGTAGGTAGTTCAGACCTTAATAAATAGGCATTGATTTGGCATTGAATTAACAGTGCTTGTGGCAAACATGAAATATTGTGAGGATATTAGATTTCATAAGGGGAGAGACTGTGGCTTCTTCATGGTGGTCTTTGGACTGGTGTTTTCTCTGTTATGAGTCTGTTAAAATCCCTGATTTTGAGAGAGAAGGCAGTTGCATGCAGTGATTTTGCTTATTTTCATAATGAACTTGTTTTGCTTTTTTAGTGATGGGTCATTAATTGTCCTCTATTGTCCTGAAAGACTCTTACTGATCTTTAAATTTCCTTCATGACAATGAAGAGCTGGAAGGACTCTCATAAACTCTAATATGTAGTCCAATTTCATGTAGCCCTAGTGGTTGAAATCTTTAGTATCTCAAGGGCTCTTAACATAACTGGAATAGAAAAATATGGTGGTTTCAATAGGTAAACATATTGTGGAAAGAAAAATATTGAACATGTCATTACTCTGTATTTAAACTAAGAACAGAGAAGAACATAAACAGTTCAGTTATACAGTAATATAAATCAGGGTACATAAAGGGCAGCCAATGGGGACAGGTGATAAATGGAAGGGAGGAGAGACAGAGAGAGGTTGAGGAATAGATAGAAGAAATTCTTGCTTTCTTTTTTCTCTTCCCACCAATGAGTGACTCCGAAGATGACGGGCTAAAGCCCTGACAGTTTCAGATATAGTTTGCTGAGAACATCAAGGGATGGAGAGGTGAGCTAAAGAGGACTAGCCTTACTGCATGTTCTAGTTCATTTGCATAAGTCATTGTGCATGTGAATCATTTCAGCCACATATCAGAACAAAAGCCATTGCCCACATGTGACCATCCAACACTTGAAGTGTATGTGAGAAGTCCAAACTGAGATGTACTGTGAGTGGAAAATAAACATAAGATTTTTAAGACTTTGTTAAAAAAAAGAATGTAAAATATCTCTAATAATTTTAATAGATTTATTGAGATAATTCACACACTGTGCAATTCACCTATTTCTAATACATGAAATATTGATTACAGTTGACATCATAATTTGGAGGTTAAAATACATTATTAATGTGAGTTTCACATTTTCTATTTACATTTTCATATGACTGGTTAGAAATTTTAAATGGGTGTCTCTCACTATAGTATTTCTGTTGGAAGGCACTGCCTTAGATTGTGGCTTGTGTGGATGTGCCTTGTTGAAGAAACTGTAGTCAAAATACCTTTTACTCAGTTAATACATGTGCTTTCAAAATTAGAAATGTTATGGGCCTCCTTCTCCTCTTTTACAATTCACCAAAAATATGTTAGAAGCTATCTTTCTCTCTAAGATAGATAGAAAGTGATCTAGATGGAGTTTGATTAGTGTTAGAAAAACGCCGCAGGAGGAAAAAAGCCGCCTCTAATGACAGGTGGTAAAGGCCTTTATTGAGCGGTCGCTCTCGGGCAGAACTCCTGGGGGGAGAGTGAGTGAGGAGACAAAGGGAGTCTTCGAGGTATGAGGGGTGGGGAGGGGTTTTATAGCCAGGGCCGGCGTCCAAGCCAGGTCTTTTCATATAAGGAAGAAAGCGCGGCTACAGCGGTGGTCAGTGTCCAAGGGCTCTGTGTTGGTACATGATTGGACCAGGCTGCAGGGGGTCGGCCTCCGGAAGTTTCTCCAGCCTCCGGAATTTGCCTTGCGGCACTTTCCCGGGGCATGTCTCAACATACCCGACCTTTCAATTAGCAAATGTAGGGGAAGGAAATTGATATAATTTCCACTTTTCAAACATGTCAAGCCTCACTTGGTGTAAACATAACTCAACATGTATTCATATCAGTTCATTTTCCCCAGAGAATCTGCTAGATTGTCCTCTTCAAATGTTTCAAACATTGTTTGGAAGCCTGGCTGGAGCACAACTTTCTATTTGTTCTGTGAACCAAAATGTTTCACACTTGCCACAAAGTCTTATGTAAATAACCTTGGAAAGGAACTGTCATGAAGTGAATCGAAAATTAATTTTTTCTTTCTGCCAAAAGCAGGACTTCATTCAGTTCCCTTATTGACTCTTCATGGGAATCTAGGACATAATGACATTTTTTTTTTAATGTGGACGTTGGTATATATAACTCTTTTCAAATTGTATTTACATTTCTATTACTATCTTCATGAAGGGAAGTATTTAGAAATCAAAGCTTTAAGAAAATAAACAAACATCACTGGCATTCTTTAAGAATCTGAATTTTCCTGAAATTCTGCTCCTTGTGGGATTGTATTTTTTACTTGCTTATACTTCATAGGCTCTTTTGTTGAATAGACTGAGGGTAGACCTGTGGGTGACCTTGACCTTGTCTTGGCTGACTTATTCAAGGCCAAATCAAAGGAGAGGCATTTGGACATCCAAAGGATGTCCAGGCTGCACCCAAGGTGATTTAAATCTGGGCTAAGTCCCCTGCATCAGTATCTTTATAGTTCCTTCAAGCAATTCCAACGTGTGACCAAGTTTGAAAACCACCGCTTTTAAGATGACCTAGCACAGCTGGTTCTTGGAAACCACTTTGAAAGTTGGGAAATACTTTTTTAACACGTGAAATATTAGGAGAAGCTTCCATAAAAGCTGTGCTGTTCTCTAAAACAAGGCTGGTTCTGAAGCCCCCTACTCAGCTTCTTGGTCCCAGTCCCTGAGTGGTCCCTGGAGGGCTTCTCCGAAACTACAGGGCTCCTTGAAGAACTGATTGAAAACCACTGATCTAATCTGAGATCCTCACTTGACAGGCTCAGACCTGTTCTGTGACCTGCCCCAAGGATACGTTCTTTCTTTCCCTCCCTTCATTGTCCCTCTCCCACCTCCACCCCCAATTTCTTTCCTCCCAGGGATTAAGGAGCTGAAATAAAATAAAACTCTGTCTTGAATTGTGACTGTGACCTTACCTCTCACATCTCTCCCTCTTCACCTTAGACCTCAGAGCCCTTGGAGGCAATGAGGAAGCAGCTTAGAACTCCCTAAGCACAAAGTATTGTTGGTGGACTAAGTAAATAATGTCTGACAAATATATATACTCTTATTTTTCATATGCATGCAGATGCCACTGTGATTAATGGAAAATAAATTCATTCAAAATGATAATGTATGCCTACTAGCTTTGTGTCATTATGCATTTTATCAATCAATAATTGCAATATTAATAACCCTTACTGAACATTTACTATGTGCCAGTTGCTGCATTTAGTGCTTTATGTGAGTAGGTATTTTATTCAAGCATGATAAGAACCCTCAGGGGTAAGAATTGCTAATTATTTCCATTGTGAAACAAAGAGGCAGAAGGGTGAACTAACCATCATTTTTACATAACTAAAGCCACCTGGCTCTAAAACTTTGCACTTAAGCACTCAGCACAGCTACTTCTTTGCAGACAATCAGAGAAGTATTTTTTTCAGGAATCTCTTTGTCTTTTTAAAGGGATCTTAGTGTCAAGAGGGCCAAATAGCACTATGCTCTAATATGCCCCTTCTTACATTGTTTCCTCATTTCTCCACAATCTCTGGATGTAGCTCAGGGGCTGCCAGCAACTGTCCACTGGGACAAGGCAGGGAGTGCTACTAAGAGAACCAGAGGTCACATTTGCATTTTAAGCACGTAGGAAAATCTATATCATCTGATTTTTCTGCTCATCACTGCTCTTTGAGGCCAGCCACCCCTCACGCAGTGCTTCTGCTTTTGGTTAGAAATGTAACTATCAAAGTTTTTCTTTACTATTTAAAAACACATTACCATAGCAGGAGCAAAGTAGTAAGTGACCATAGGCATTAAACCTCAGTGTCCATGTAGGGAGTGATAGTCAGGAGTGGCCTGGAGTACACCTGTTCCCTCAAAATGGGCAGCTAATAATTCAGCTCTTAAAGATTGTGTGTGGCCCCTTTTTCTAGACCTTTGTTGTGGAGAATCTGGAAAATTGGATTTTTATATAAAATAATTCAGTTTTCCAGTGTTGACTTAAGTGATATAAAAACTCTGCAGAGGCCAAACAAATACTTTTAATCTAGTTGCATCTTTGGGCCTCCAGGTCACTATGTTTATTTTCAGTGGGGAAGAAACAAACAAAACCTGAAAAAGTGAAAAGCAGGATAAACCGGGAGATTTTGTGAGCAAGGCTTAGAACCAAAAGCACAGGGGTTTTGCTCCTGCATAATTTCCTGAACTTTTGGTCCATCAGCTTCCTGGCTGCTCTGTGTCATTGTCAACAGGCAGCTAAGTGGCTCTGCTCCCTCTCTGTAGACTGACTCACACTGTCTTGCCAGTCACCAGGAAAGTTGAGGTGGCAGCAGGCTTCCTGCCAAGGCTCAGTTGCTCATTAACGCTTACTTGATGAACACTTCAGCTTGAGGAGAGTGGCAGCCTTGCTGCAGAGACAGCCCTGCTCCAAGATAAGAGGAAACAGAAGGTTGCGGATAAATGCTTTTTTGCTTCATGGGTGGGAAAGCATTCCAAGGAGTTATCAAAAATTCAGTTGACCTGCCAAAATTCTACCAAGTGTGCTTTGACCTTTTTATACATCTACCAGGGTATTTCCTCTTTCTAGCTGTTTCTGTGTGAAACTGATTAATGTCATTTCAGGGGTTCCAAAGAACTCTGGTACCATAGTCCTTTATGTCTCAGTGCAGAAAGAATTCAACAAAAAACAAAGTGATAGATAAGAAGTGATTTATTAGAATAGGATGCTTGTGAGCCTTACAACTATGCTGGCAAGGGGGTACCACAGCTCAAGAACTTCCTGGGCTAAAGTTTTAGAGTTAAAGGAAAAGTTGGGAGGGGGAGAATAACGGCTTTTTCTTGAGTAGACATGCTTCTATCATCAGCTCCTCTACCCGGTTGAGCAGGGGAGTTTTCTTGTCCCTGCATGGTCAAGCTAGTTACACAAATTATTGGTTTTTCTGTGTCCTAGGGATCATTAACATACTGAGCTCAGTGGGCAAAATGTGGGTCCCATGCCACCAGTGTTTCATTGTTTTGGGGCATGTCTTTTGCTTCTGTTGCATGGTTTTGTTGCTAAGCAAGTCTTGTGGTTAAGCAAATCTGCTTTTGTGAGTAACTCAGAGTGGTGTCTCATACTTTTTCTACTTATAATCCCCTAGTGGAAATAACTTCTCAAATCACCTATTTTGTTCCTTGTTGTGTGTCCTCAGTCACTGTGTCCAACTCCCTGCGACCCTCTGAGCTGTAGCCCATCAGGTCCTCTGTCCGTGGGATTCTCCAGGCAAGAATACTGGGGTGGGTTGTCATTTCCTCCTCCAGGGTATCTCCCTGACCAGGGGATCAAACCCGCATCTCCTGTATTGGCAGGCATATTCTTTACCACTGAGCCACCTGGGAAGTCCCATTTTTTTCCCTTTACTCTGTCCCTATCACACCTACTTTTAGCATCCCAAGTAAAATGGAACGTTCCAGAAGAGATCATAAAGTTACTAGTAATGCAAGTCCTTTGTATTGAAAATGTGTGAGGTGGGGCCTGGAGAGGAAAGAGAAGTTGCAAAGGGTGCTCTGTAAAGTTAGCCAGAATAGAGCCAAGTCTTTCTGAATCCTAGTTCACTTTCCAGTAATTCCCAAGTCTGACTGTGCAGAATACCAGAAAGAGCATTAGAACCCAGCTGTGCAGTTTACCCCAGGCCTACTGAATTAAATTCCAGGGGTGGGGACTAGGCATGTGCATTTTTCGTATCCCTGGATTACTCCAAGACAATTTCTCTGTAGAGAGGTAGTTGTCAATCACTGACTTCCATATGTGACTTCACACCCCACTGGGTGTGAACTAAAGATGCTGTCCACCATATCAGTAAATAAAGGTTGTTGAAGCCATCAGCCACTACAGCCACCTTCACCAACACCCTGACTCCGCCATCGCTTGATGAACCCTGAGGGAACTCAGGATGGAAACTTCATGCCCACCCTTAAATCATCAGACACTGCAACCACCCTGATGGTGCACCCTGAGGAGATTCAGGGTGAGAAGCCCAGGATACTGGCCCCAGATAACAGAGGTACACATCAAAGGAATGATTCCAGTGAGTCCTGAAAGGCTCTCGCATCTTCCAATACATTTATTGTTGTTATTCAGTTGCTCAGTCATGTCCAACTCTTTGCAACCCCATGGAATGTATCATGCCAGGCTTCCCTGTCCTTTTCTATCTCCCGAAATTTGCTCAAACTCATGTCCATTGAGTGAGTGATGCCATCCAACTATCTCATCCTCTATCTACCCCTTCTCCTCCTGCCTTCAGTCTTTCTCAGCATAGAAAAGCACTAAATTCCTTAACCTCAGATGTCTGATTTTCTTTAATTAACAGTAATATTTTAATGTTCTGACTACCTGGTCTTTGTTGCAAAAACTCCTATAATATCCTGGGTCCCCCGCGTGCCTCTTTCAGTCTCTCAGTGTTATCTGAGATGCTGGGTCTCAGACTGAAGTCCTCAGTTTTGTCCACTGTGTAAAACCTGTCAACTTTTAGGTTGAATTTTTTTTTTTTTTCAGTTGACCTGAGTCACAAATGATTTCTAATATAGACATTCTTAGTAGAACTCTGGGCTTCCCTGATAGCTCAGTTGGTAAAGAATATGACTGCAATGCAAGAGATCCCGGTTTGATTCCTGGGTCAGGAAGATCCACTAGAGAAGGGATAGGCTACCCACTCCAGTATTGTTGTGCTTCCCTTGTGGCTCAGCTGGCAAAGAATCCATCTGCAATGCAAGAGACCTGGAACTCTGGATATTCACAGTTCTCTGTAATATTTGATTGTAAGGCAGGATGGTTTACTTTTGCCTTCTAAGACAAATTCAAAGAGTAGAAATAGTTATTCATTGTATAGAAATGGTTAGTTGTCATGGATCCCTGATGCTTGCCAAATTTTAGTTACAGCATGCTCAAAGATTTATTGTGTTTGAGATTCTAAGTTATTATGTGAGCATCATTCCCAGGACTCCTCTCTAAGGCTAGAATAATGAAATATACCAAACTTACTGAAAAGCAGTCTTTTGATAAGATGTTTCACTCAAGTCACTGAGATCTTTAATGTCTTCTCTGGTTGAGAATGAATAGCTGTCAACATAATAAAATTAATTAAACAGTAAATAGGATTTATTGCATCCCTTTTGTGTGCTAGAACTACACTAAATGCTCTTACATATTATATCTCATTTAATGGTCATACGCAATGAGGTATGAGTATTCTTTTCAATTTTTTTTCTCTTTTCAACATTTTACACTTGAGAAAACCAAGACTTGATTAGAAAATCTTCCCTGGAAAGTGTAGTTAAGAATAAGCAAAGCCAGGTGTTGAGCTCCATAGCTGACCCCTCAGCTTTTCACATGGGTCTCATGAATGACTCTCCATCAAAATCCTTTAAAAAGATCTTTAATCTCAGAACCTCTATCCATCAGTATTCCCTCACTTCAATTTGGCCGTGGACACTACAAAAACTGGAATGAAGTTTAGTAAGAGGACACATTGTGCCACTAAGTATACAGTCAAAAATGCAAACTGTCTCCTGCAGTACCTAAACAAGAGATTTCTTCATTCTGGGCAGCTTTTCTTCATTGTGTGAGGAAAGCATTGTTCTATTGCTTTGTTTCACCCACATATTTATTACTTTGATAATGTGTGCTGCCACACAAAGGTTTTTGAAAATGGAACTTTTTCTTAAGGTGACTTAAAGGAACTCTAGTATAGTAGGAAATGGCAACCCACTCCAGTTTTCTTGCCTGGAGAATCCTATGGACAGAGAAGCCTGGCAGGCTACAGTCCATAGGGTCGCACAGAGTTGGACACAACTGAAGCGACTTAGCAGCAGCAGCATTATTATAATAGTTAAATGCTTTTGGTCCTTTGGTTATATAACCTATTGTTTGATAGGAAATGGGGTACAATATAGTTTTTGAGCCCTGGAATTGGAGTATTTTGAAATAGTGTGATATCAAAATGTTAAATTTTGCAGTTACATTCAAATTTGGAAATAATGTGAATCACCCGAAACAGTTGTCAAGAAGTACATAATATTAAAATTGATGACCCAAAGGAAAAGGAATCTGTATGTTTAGTATTTCTATATTAGGATATTAGTTTTACCAGCAAACAAAAAAATCTTGTCATTATTGTGAAGATTAATTTGTTATTGTGAAGATTCATGAATTCTTGATTTTCATGAATGTTGCAGGTAGGCATTTCTGTTTGGTTGCTTCATCGTTTATAGAACTTCTGAGGTCTCTCCCATTTTAGCCTTAAGTTTCTATTGATGAAAAAGGACAATTGGGTGCTAGCAGTTTTGACACTAAAGCCAGTGATCTTCTTTTTAGTATATGTGCTGCCGAAGCAAACACAGTGATCTTCTTTTTAATTTAAATTTTTTTGACCGCATCGAGTCTTTGCTGCTGCATGTGAGCTTTCTCTAGTTGCAGTGAGCTGGGGCTACTCTCTAGTTGTGATGCTTGGACTTCTCACTTTGATGTCTTCTCTTCTTGTGGAGCATCAATTCGAGGGTGCTCGGGCTCAGTAGTTGTGAAGTATGGGCTTAGTTGTCCCATGGCATGTGGGATCCTCCTGGACCAGGGATCAAACTGATATCCTTGCATTGCAAGGCAAATTATTAACCACTAGACTGCCAGGAAAACCCAAGCCATTGATCTTTGCTGAGTCAAGCTCTGGTCAACTATGTCTATATCTGTAGAACAAAGGTGTTGAATTTCACTCGATGGTCTCAGAAGCTGCCTTTGAGGTTAACCTAAGAGTTCCACCAATCTTAGACACTGTTTAGCATCCACCATATGGGAAAGTGACTTTTTTCTATGAAGTTAAATTGGCCAGAGAAATAAATTCCCCTTATTTTTCCATGTAATGAATTAGAACACAGATGGCATACTTAAACTGAGATTGTAGGAGAGTTTAGAGAAACTGAATAGCACTGTACTCTGGCCCCAGCCACAATAGGGAGCTATAACCACTTCTACTCTTAAAGGAGTCAGAGGAGAGAGTGTCAGGGAGGAAGAACCTCTCCTCTCCACTTCTAGATTCTTCTGACTATCTTAAGAATTAACTAGACATGAGACAGATTAACAGAAGAAAATCAAGCCAGAGTTTAATAACATGTATACATGGTAGAAACCCAGAAAACAAGAATGACTTGCTAACATGAATAGAGCCCTCACCTTAACTATCATCTTCAACTAAAGACAGAAGAGGATGTTGTGGGGAAGTAGTTTGGGACTTCAAAGGCAGGAAGGCATTCACAGGAAGATGGAAAGCAAAGGCTTGGTAAACAAATGGTTTGCTGAGCCACACAGAGATAATGGGACACAGAATAGGCTCTGTAGAGCTTCCCCTAGCACACCTATCCCAGATTCTTTGCAGATATACCTAGTGATAGCTCTATTCTGGAACAGGTTCTCCAAATTCTTTTATGCAATTAGGGGTAATATCCTTCTTTGTCTTTTGAGTCTTGATGGTTTTCAGCTTGCAATAGTCTACTTGCCAAAGATACATTTTGGGGTGGCAAAATTTGCTCCCTTGCAGGAGCCAGAGGTAACCGAACCCCACTCTCCTTCTGCTTCGTGATCTCCTGCTAATGTCCCATATTGACCAACCCAACCAAAAGTGTTGAAGACCAAGTAGCCCATTGGGAAAATCCATTCAGATCAGTTTCCAGGGCACTAGGAATCATAGATAAGGCAAAAGTCATTCTGAAAGGGCAGATGGAAGGACTTCATTATCATCTATTTGCTCAAATGAATCTGTTCAGCAGACAGAATCAAGAAGCTGGAAGGGATCTCACAAATCTGGACTTGGGATCTTCCAAAAATCACACCGCATACTAGAGTGATGAAAAGGAATAGAAATGAGATCTAGCTTTGACTGCAAATGTCAATCTCTACTGTAACAGCTATCGTTGAATTTCACATCATCTGTATTAAATACCTGAATGTGAGCAATGTGGTTTTTCCTTTAACCATTGTTCAAGGTGGAACAGTTCTCATCATGCTTTCAAGAAGCAGAATGCTGTGTTTGGAAGAGAATGGGATTTGGAGTTTCCATCCCAGTTCTACAGCTTTGGGCTTCCCTGGTGGCTCAGGCAGTAAAGAATTGACCTGCAAGTCAGGATAAGTTCAGTTCAGTTCAGTTGCTCAGTCATATCCGACTCTTTGTGACCCCATGAACCACAGCACACCAGGCCTCCCTGTCCGTCACCAACTCCCAGAATTTACCCAGACTCATGTCCATTGAGACAGTGATGCCATCCAACCATCTCGTCCTCTGTCGTCCCCTTCTCCTCCTGCCCTTAATCTTTCTCAGCATCAGGGTCTTTTCAAATGAGTCATCTCTTCACATCAGGTGGCCAAAGTATTGGAGTTTCTGCTTCAACATCAGTCCTTCCAATGAACACCCAGGACTGATCTCCTTTAGGATGGACTGGTTGGATCTCCTTGCAGTCCAAGGGACTCTCAAGAGTCTTCTCCAACACCACAGTTCAAAAGCATCAATTCTTCAGTGCTCAGCTTTCTTTATAGTCCAACTCTCACATCTGTACATGACCACTGGAAATACCATAGCCTTGACAAGATGGACCTTTGCTGACAAAGTAATGTCTCTGCTTTTTAATATGCCATCTAGGTTGGTCATAACTTTCTTTCCAAGGAGTAAGCGTCTTTCAATTTCATGGCTGCAATCACCATCTGCAGTGATTTTGGAGCCCAGAAAAATAAAGTCAGCCACTGTTTCCACATTTTCCCCATCTATTTGCCATGAAGTGATGGGACTGGATACCATGATCTTAGTTTTCCAAATGTTGAGTCTTTAGCCAACTTTTTCACTCTCCTCTTTCACTTTCAACAAGAGGGCTCTTTAGTTCTTCTTCACTTTCTGCTATAAGGGTGGTATCATCTGCATATCTGAGGTTATTGATATTTCTCCTGGCAATCTTGATTCCAGTTTGTACTTCCTCCAGCCCAACATTTCTCATGATGTACTCTGGATATAAGTTAAATTAGCAGGGTGACAATATACAGCTTTGACATACTCCTTTTCCTATTTGGAACCAGTCTGTTGTTCCATGTCCAGTTCTAACTGTTGCTTCATGACCTGCATATAGGTTTCTCAAGAGGCAGGTCAGGGGGGTCTGGTATTCCCATCTTTTTCAGAATTTTCCACAGTTTATTGTGATCCACACAGTCAAAGGCTTTGGCATAGTCAGTAAAGCAGAAATAGATGTTTTTCTGGAACTCTCTTGCTTTTTTGATAATCTAGCAGATGTTGGAATTTGATCTCTGGTTCCTTTGCCTTTTCTAAAACCAGCTTGAACATCTGGAACTTCACAGTTCATATATTGCTGAAGCCTGACTTAGAGAATTTTGAGCATCACTTTACTAGTGTGTGAGATGAGTGCAGGATACCCAGGTTCAATTCCTGGGTCAGGAAGATCCACTGGAGAAGTGAGTGGCAACCCATTCCAGTATTCTTACCTGGAGAATTCCATGGACAGAGGAGCCTGGTGGGCTACAGTCCATGAGGTTACAAAGAGTTGGACATGACCGAGCAACAAACACTTCTACAGCTTTTGTTAACTTACATGACAGGCACTCTGAGCCTCATTTCCACCTTTATAGGAATGGTGTCCTATAATGGAATATAGGAATATCTGTCCTGCCTGTTTCACAGGATTATTTGAAGGTCAAAGACAATAACCAAAGGGCCTTACAAAAGGTCATATGCTATCTATACAAAAATTTATGGTTGTTAATCATAATAATACAATCATAAATAGAAGTATATAAGCTAGAGTAAAAATATGAGTTTTACCTATTTTTAATGCTTTGAATATATATTGAGTAGTTTATTATAGTTTAAGTTTTATTTTAAAAAGATGATCAATACAACTTTTTGAGAATAGGTTTCAGGCAAATGAAGAAAATCTAGCCACAAAATCTTAGAATCCTAACCACTGCGTATATCATATGTTTTCTCTCCCAACTACCCATTAAAGATAAAAACTATCACACTTTTTGCTTCAGAAAGCATTATACTTTAGTTGTAGTAACTTTTTTCTGGTATATTAAGACTATTTATGAAATGTTTAATAGAATTTATTACTTCTGCTAACCACAGATGGAATAAACATTGAAAAAAGTAAAATTTATAAAATACAGTGTCTAAGGGAGAATAAAAGTCACTAATAACCTCCCAGTTGTAGGAAGCAGTATTGTGTGTTTTTAAATATATACATGGATGTTTTCTTTTAAAAGGGGAATCCATTGTTGTAACATTTTCATTTAACATATTTTTAACATATGTCCCATGTCATTAACTATTTTAGGATAATTTTAATGGCTTTATAAGAATACCTTAATTTCTTTAACCAATGTCACATTGTTAAATATGTCAAGTATTGTAAAGTGTTTTTCATTATCCAGAAAACGTGATGTTTTCAAAGACAGAATTTATAGAGGCAATAGGAAATTGTAGCTTTTTAGCAAAGAAATGAGTTCTTCAGCAGATTAGTTTTCAGTAAATATATGAGTCAGTATGATTTACTGTATTAAATCAGCTGAGACATATTTTAAGTCTTTAAGTCGAATATTTCACAAGTGCTTCACAGTAAGATACAATAATTACCTAATGAATAAAACTATCTCAGAGAAGGAAATATATCATCATCTTAAATAAGTTAAATTTTTAAACAATTATAACATGAAAATGGAAGGAAATTTGCACCTTTAAGAAGCATGTATCAATGTGCAGATAAAGATCTGGCCCAACATCAGTCTTATCTATACTAATTTGAGATTCTTGAATAATTGATTTCTTTAGTTTTTCTATTAAAAAAGACTACACTTCCTATATTTTATTCCTTCAGTTCACTTATTGAAGTAATAAATTAAAAATGTTGCATAATTAAATTTATTTGAAAATATTCTTTATATTCACAAAGATGTTTCTTTAATAATCATATAAATCAACAACCATAACAAATTAAATCCAGTTTTTATTGCATTCCATTCATACAAGAGACTGTTAACAATAGGTGCTTTTCTTTGACTGTATTTTCTAATATGAAGCACTTTCAGTTTGCAACCTTGGGGAAGAAATACATTGCCGTTGTTGGTTTTAATATTTAGCCTTAAGCAGCATTTATGCCCTTAGACTTCTACTAATGTTGAGCTTGACTTACCTTCACAGTTTCTGTGCCTGTGCTATGTTTGGACCCATCCTCACCTAACAGATATTATCTTACCATTTAAGCTTACCTCATTTAACATTTTCTAACTCTTTGCTGCCAGCTTGTCTCCTGTTCTTGCCTCTACCCTAAATTTATTCACAGAGATCAACAAATACTTTTCTTTAAAGAACCAAATGGTAAATATGTTAGCCTTTGTGGACCATAAACCTTCTCTTTATTTATGGGAATAGCCATAGATAATAGGCAAATGAATGTGACTAGTGTGTCCAGTAAAATTTATTGGCAAAGACAGTATACTTGATTTACTTCAGGGGCCTTGTCTTGGATATTGGCATGAAACATTTCTTTGTGTATTTTCATTTATGAATATTTATATATTTCTTTCTGAATCTCTATTATGAATTTTTTTTAACTAAGGTAATCATTGCCCAAACACATCAAATGCAGGAGTTTCCATTTTATCTCGAAGATACTCAGTTGTCTATTTTACCTCAGTTTTACCTCACTTGTCACTCAGTCACTCAGCTGTGTCTGACTCCTTGCAATCCCATAGACTGCAGCCCACCAGACTTCTCTGTCCATGGAATTCTCCAGGCAAAAATACAGGACTGGGTAGCAATTGCCTTCTCCAGGGGACCTTCCTGATCCAGGGATCAAACCCAGGTCTTCTCCATTGCAGGCAGATTCTTTACCAACTGAGCCACCAAGGAAGCCCTATTTTACCACAGGGAAGAGTGAAAAAGCTTGTAAGATTGGTGGAGAATGATAAATATTGAGTTGACCAAAAAGTTCTTTCAGGTCTTTCCATCGCAAACTTTTTGGCCAATTCAATACTTTGTCCCTAATTCTATAGTGAATATCTACCTTTGTGTCAACCGAGGTGCATTCTCTTTGTTAACTGAAGAATTCTTCAAATTGCATTTAAACCACACTGTGATGCTGATCATACCACATGTTTATTAAGTTCATACCCTTCTCCAGGCAGAGTCCTGGGAACTGTTTGTTTGTCCTTATAGCAAATCTCTGAGGTCTGTGCTCTTGGGTCTGTTTTATGAATTGGGAGACTTAGATCTTTGGTCAGTTACCCAAGGACACAAAGCTGGGGGACTGCGGAAATAATGCTAACACTGGCTGTCTTTGATACCAAAACCCATGCTCATCTATATTAACTTTTAGTCACTGTTTGTGTTTCCCCTTTCTACTGTAAAACCAAGAATGTGTGATACAGAAAAGCTGGAGAACTCTATCTTTGTAGTATAGACATGAAAATTTTCCTGTTCTGAATGGCCCTTAATTTTGAATCACAATTGTGTGTTTCAAAGCTGTAGGCAAATGGTTTTCATAAAGTTTTAAATTTTGGTGTTTTCTTAGTATAGCTATTTAATTCATAAGCCACAATTTTGGAAGTATAAAGATGTAATAGTTTATAATACCTGCATAGGCTCCCAAACTAGTCCAGTCTTCTAAATTAAATCAGATTTAGCAATTTGTTATTAATTTTGGGTCAAATTAAGGATTTTTTTTCCCGTCTTCTCTTCCACCCTGGAATTAAAGTACCAGAGTGCCTTAGTCCAGAATTCCTCGGAAATGGAGTGTGTGAACAAAACAGATTAATGATTAGCCTAGTGTTTAGTCTCAGGATGGTGCAAATGAAGGGAAAAAAATAAAAGTGAGACAAGTGAGGAAATAAGCAAAAAAGAAAAAGTTGGTAGATTATAGAACTGGCTGCAGTTTGACAAATAAACACAGATGTGCACGCATGGTGAGTCACTCAGTTTTGTCCGACTCTTTTCGATTCCATGGACTGTAGCCTGCCAGGTTCCTCTGTTCATGGGATTATCCAGGCAAGAATACTGGAGTGGGTCCTGCACTGGCAGACAGATTCTTTACCACTGAGCCACCGGGGAAGTCCGAACACAGATGACTCCCTCCTCTTGGTCAAAGTTCTGCCTGCCCTTCTGGGTCTTATCAAATAGGATCTCTAGGCAACCGTTGGGAAATCTTCATTCTATGCCCAGTGAACAGTATTCCATTGAGTCTTGAAGGCAGGCGGTAGACTGTCTGTGATCTGATGGCATTAGGCTTGGAGACCAGAGATGCTGGAGCTCCTTTTGATGTGGCTATGACGGTGGCTGTGCTGTAGTCAGCCCTCATGTGGAGGGAGGAGAGGTGTGATATTGATGAATGATGCCTTGATGGTTGTGCAGACAGCTCTGCATTTTAGCAAATGGCCAAAGACCAAGGAGCCATGTAGGGCTCAGTCAGTCTCGTGGGGAATATAAGCCAAGTCCAATAATCAGGGCTTTCCACGTGCCGTGTTACCGTTTGCAGGCAAGTGGCCAAAATCCTTTTTAGACTTGACTCCTCTTTTTTTTTTTTTCCTGATTCATTTTCCTGAGAGTACAATCATCTGCTCACGTCCTACCATGGTCTCTGAGGAAATGGTGCCTGTTGCCATTTCTTCTTCATTTCGACCTTGAGGAATTTGGGTTTCTAACTTATTCTCTCAACAGATGTTTCCTACCTGCTCAGAGGAGGAGAAGTCTTTATGGTCTCCCCAAGTTGCTCTGGATCCCTGGGAGGTGATTCATATGTACATCAAAACACTGGTGGAGGGTGGATCTGAAACACTCTGCCTCTGTAATTCTGAAAATAATGTGGACCACAATTGTCCTCTAACCTTAAAATTACATTGTATTCTATACTCTCTATACTCAGGATCTGGGGAGTAGGCAAGGCAGGAGTTTCTTATCGTAGTAACATCTAATAACTATCTTTTATTTCTAATATCAAACTTCCCTCCTCATTTAAGAGAATCACTTTATTAGATTTGGCTCATGGGGTTTGGGGTGGGGATATAGCCAGACTTCCCTCTAATTTTTTCCTGTCTTGAGGTGGATTGCAGAGACTTAACAGCCAAATATTTTAACTTACCTTTTTTCCCCTCAATGAACTATAATATGCTTTCTCCCATTTGGACAGTGCTATATTCCACTTTCTGGAATGAGAGATCATGAGGAAATACTAAGGTAATGAAAGTTTAGGGAGATAATGAATAGTTGAGATATGCATATCATCTCACCACTTGTGAATGTGAATTGAGCAGAAAGGCACGTAGGAGTGGAGTCCACTTCTCTGAAAATCAAGCCTTGAGGAGCCAGATCAGGGCTAATGTCTTTATAAGAATACATCAGTGTTCCTGGAAGGATCTACCCACTGGCAATGACCTTGACTTCCTCTGTCTTAAAGTTCATAAAAGACACTATCATTAACCACACATAAGTCCCTCCATAGGGAGATGTGTTCAGTCTTGATCCTTGCTTCCATCCAGCATGCAAAGCCTCCTGGGTCTGAGGCACTATATGGTGCTAGAATAGTGGCACTTTTTCTTCATTTCTGCCTTGGGATACTACACTCCTTTGGCTCCTTATGCTGAAATTCATTCCCTTAGCACAAAGCCATGACCAGGCATCACTCAACAAGCTCTCAGAAATAAGTATGAGCTGATTTCTGGGTTTGGAATCTACCAGCACTGTTATCAAAAGAAATCATTTACATTTTGTGCACGTCTGAACTTTGCCTGCCTTGGAGAATGGCAGGGATGGAAAGCTAATACAATTTGATAAAATGGCTAAAACGAGTCTATTTACAGTCTTGCAGCTTTTAGAGCTGAGAATTTAAATATAGCCACATAGTCACCCATAAATGTAAATGTATGTGTATTTGGGCAGAGAATGGGAGCTGAGAGTCATTTTTAGACTTGAGGTTCAATTTTCCTGTTGGAATAAATATTGAAGCTCAGGTTGACTGCATTTAAAATTCTATCAATTGTTGGACTGGTTTCTCTTTTTCCTTTTGCTGGATTTTTAATCCAAAGGATGTGAATGTCTATTTTGTTTTGGTTTGGTTTGTTCCTTCCCTTTCTTTTTTCTCAGCCTTTTCAGCTTTGTTCCCCATCCTGCTTTTGCAGCTCCCTTCTTGAAATGGCACTGAACCCGGTGTCAGCATCGTGGTTCTACAATAAGGGACCCCACATCTCTGTTTGCACACCGCTCATACCCATGCTAGAAATACCAAAAGAATGGCAGACATGGAAATGCCTCCCATTTATATTCATTTGGTATTTGATTCTAGTGCTGAATGTGAGTGGGTCTTGGATTTTATTTCCAAGTCAATAGTGAACTCAAATGTCAGTCATTTTTAGAGGGGACATTTTAAGTAAGCATTACCTTTCTTGTCTTTTCAACATTAAATCCAAACACGTTGGCATATGCAAGCGCATGCTGTAAATGAAACCGTGTGCTAGACTTTCTGAAGGACATGGAATAGACAACGCAGATCCCAGCCTTCCAAGGTCTCATGAACTTATTTGATGAGGCAAGACAGCTGTCCTCCTCAATTCGAAAATAACTCAAAGATTAGAAAAACTGATGAAGAAATTAATTCCCTTGGTTTCCGCCTCTGGAAAACCAACAGTGTAATGGTTTCTAAGAGTTGTTGTGCCAATGAAATGAATTAAATATTTGATCAGGACCTAAAATAATGTAATTGCTGAGTAATTTTATGTGTGTATGTATATATGTGTGCGTGCATGTGTGTACATACACATACACACATATGTCTAATGTATTTTCACAATTGTAAAATGTAATTTTTATATTCTGTATAACTGTAGTATGTGTACACATTAAAAGATGTCTATTATAGTTCATCGACAATTTTGGGTTAGTTTCTAGTGTATAGCAAGGTGATTCAAAGCTATGTCTTTATATATCTATTTATATTATTTTTTAGCTTCTTTTCCATTACAGGATTCCTGGGTCGGGAAGATCCACTGGAGAAGGGAAAGGCTACCCACTCCAGTATTCTGGCCTGGAGAACTCCTTGGACTATATATATAGTCCATGGGGTCGTAAAGAGTCGGCCATGACTGAGCGACTTTCACTTTCATATTGAATACAGTCCCTGTGCTATTTCGTATGAACTTGTTGTTTATTTTATATATAGTAGTGTGTATCTGTTCATTCCAACTCCTCTTTTATCCTTCCTCCCTTCCCTTTTGGTAACCACAGTTTGTTTGCTATGTATTAGGCACATATATTTTTAATTCAAGATATCTCACCAGACTGTATACACTTGAGTCAAATTGTATTGATAACCAGGACTTCAGAAGGGAAGGAGGCATTTCTCTTTGAGGCTGCAGTTTTGCAAGTTTCCTGGAGGTAATAGGAATTTAATTGGCACATTCGGAATGGTTTCCAGTAAGGAGGGGCAGAAAAAAGACTTGTCAGTGGACATTCTAAGTGATAATACATCGTTTCTTTTTGTGTCATCTGTTCTTTAGTCTTGATACTCAGCATTGTGTGAAATAAAAACTCTTTAAGAAAAAAAAGAGTAAGATCAAATCGATTTCAGAGATACCCCTAGCAAATGAATTGTTCAGCCTATATCCTCTGAGAAAGGTAGCTGAATCACATTGTAACAGACTTTTACTTGACTTTAGGACTTTATTTTTGTGTTGCCAAAAATGCAAGGTGATGGAGCCCAGATGCTCCAATCTATACAACGCACTGTCTGGAAATCTGTTGATTTTTCCAGTTGAATAACCAAGCCTGCAGGTGTATGAGCTTGTGAGAATGCCCTGAACCTGGAGGATATTGACAGTTGCCTTCAGATTTTTTTTTTTTAACCAGTTTTAGATATCTTTCAAATATTGGTCTCTAAGGATAAATGTTTCAACCTGCTTGAAAGTTGCAGCTAGGCTATTTTAGGCTGCAGTGCCAGTATCTTTACTGGTTTACTTACTGATTTTTCTGTCTTGAGTATCCCCTCATTGTGAAAACTTAGTAATAGATATTTTCAAAGAAGGAGGAAAATCTTACTTGTGCCTGAAGAATTTTAGACTAGTGCATCTTGCAAAGACTTTCTTGTAGATTTTAGGAAATAACATTTTTGAGAGAGATGTTTGAAGTATGACAAGGCAGTATTTTTCTTGCTCCTTAACTTACCTTGGAATAAAAAAAAAAAAAAATGTTCCTCCAGTCAGCTACCCTTGACAGGTTCTTAATTTCTTAGATTGTAGCTTCTCTTTGCTTCCTGGATCTGTTACTTGTATTGCATTTTTGGAATTCTCAAAGGGCTCCAAAATTTAATGGATGTTTTCTCATTTCCATTAATCTGTTAAGTACATCACTTAAATGTATCTCTTAAGAAAATAGTACTAATTGTTGCTTTATAAGGATGTAAAGTCAACTGCTTCGGAGAGACTGCAGTGCCTACAGCTTTCTGGGTGTGTGGATGAGTCTGTCCACTGGCACAGTGCTCCATGGTACCATCTTTCAGGATGAACAAAGACCTATGCCCAGAATGTCTACTGAGTTAGGAAATAAAGCATTTTTGAAGTTTTGAGGAAGAATATTTAGACACCCTTGGGCTTTTTCTCTCTGCTTGGTGCTATTCGTACATTACTCAAATCTTTTGTGCTAAAAAACGAACGTAGTTGCACCCTTGCAAGAGTGTTCTTCATTGCCATTGTCTCCACTTTTCAAACTGTTCAACAGTTTTCAAACCTGTACCATGAAGGTGATTCCACCCCACTGTGCTACAACAGTTGCAAGTTTTTCTTTAGTAGCTTCTCTCTTTCTCTTCAATTCTCCATCCTGACTTTCTTTTCACTCCCTTCCCCAGTCTCCTTTGATTTCTGGTTTTGCTTCCCTCTTTCTCAGGTCCCCCAACTCAGCATCTCCATAGACATGTGGCTCTAATTGAATCTACACTCCTCGCCTCGGTGCTCCCATGAACCTTGCTGCCTCATTCCCTCTCAGCCCAGATTCATTGCAAGCATCCTTCCCTGACTGCTCTTCCTCAGCTGACCATCTACATTTGTTCCCCAATTACTCTGTCTTGAGGTGTTGTATATTCTTACTGCGCTCTGTAATTTGCTTGACTAGCACTAATTGCAGTTTGTTGTTATGTGCATGTTTGATTACTTGTTTAATGTTATTTATCCTACTCTAGATTTCAAGCTCTGTGAGGATGGAACTGTGTCTGTTTTCTCCTTGTTGTATTACCCAGCAGCTGCTACAGGGCTTTCTACATGGTTGGGGCTTGTAGATGGATGGATGTTGGATAGATGGATGTTGGATGGATACATGCATGCATGCATGGTTCATCTTGGTTGATTTCAAGGAGGAAATATGGTGATGTGTATGTCTATAATACATGGGGTTGATTACCAGCTTCATCTCTTAGCTGTGTGATCTTGAGCAAGTGGGTTAAGCTTGAAAATGAAAAAGAAAAAAAAAAGAATTTGAGGAACAAATGAGATTCAAATAAAGCATTCAATAAAGTACCTAGCACATGCTAAATTATCTAATAGTAACTAAGAGAAAATAAAACTATTTTTTCAGGACTATCTGGTTAGAACAAGCAAAAACTCTTAAGTATTGATATTAAACTAATGTAAAGTGTGCTGCTTGCATGCAAAATTGCTTCAGTTGTGTCCAACTCTTTGAGATCTTATGGACTATTGCCTGCTGGACTGCTCTGTCCATGGGATTCTCCAGGCAAGAATACTGGAGTGGGTTGCCAAGCCTTCCTCTAGAGGAATCTTCCCAACTCAGGGATTGAACTCGCATCTCTTAATAAGTCTCCTGCATTGGTAGGTGGGTTCTTTACCACTAGCACCACTTGGGAAGCCCAAGGCAAGAAAAGCAATATTATTAATTTAATCTACAATATAGCTTTTTTTTTTTTTTTTTTTTTGGTAATCAGATAGAGCGTATTAGAATACTTACTCCTTGGGTGAATGTAGATTTAATTTTCTTCATTTCTTAAGTGTCTTCTCTGTGAAGTAATGAGTAGCTCTAATAACAAGTGGAACTTTGCCCTCTCCAAAACCATGTTCCCTGACAAATGCCATAAGGCCATGCACCCTGAAAGGATCACAACATATTTGTTTTACCTTTTAAAGTTAAAGAAAACCAATGTGTCTTTCATGTTATTTTAAAAAATCCATTTGATTTTATTTGTTGATCCCAGTAACCCTTATAGAGAGTTTCACTCTCCCCATTTGGCAGATTAGAAAAAGAGGAATGCCCTGATTAAGTGAATTGCCAATTTGAGATAACAGAGACGTATTGAACACCTGTTATCTGCCAGCTGCTTGGGGAGATAGAGGAGTCAGCCTCGAGCTGGGCTCTCAAGGACTGGAAGCTCAGCAAAAAGAATCAGACATGGGTCATCAGTAGTCAGTGGACTGCTGACCAGGAGCCTCCCCACCCACCCTCTATATGTCCTGGAGGTATTCAGTGTATTTCTGCAGGAAGTGAGGCTAAGGGCATAAGCCCTTGTACATAGGAGTCAAAACAGCTGTGATGTGATGTGAGAAACATCTGATCTCAAGGCCTGATAAAGAACTTCCCAAGCATGACAACAGTTCCTAAAATGCTGAGGCTTTCCCACTTTCTCACTGTCAAAACATTAGAACTAATTGCCCCCAGGCTCCTTGATTATCTGCAACCCAAGTGCTCCTTTGACCACTTGAAAAATGAACAGGCCTCCCGAAGGAGGTTTGTTTATACGGAAGGATGGAATTACCTCTGAGTAGTCAGTGGCCTACTTACTGCACTTGGTCAGGTCTCATCTCCGGCCCGGTGCTCTGGGACACTGGGTAAGTTGCTAGCAGTCTTTTCATGTTGGCTCCTTTACCTAACTGCATATTGTGTATACTTTAGTTCTTCCTTGGGGTAAAAGCAATCCTTTTCATCATCTGCTTCTGCAAATCATTTAAACTCACTGAACTTCATTTTGTCACCGGTACCATGGAAATAATAGCAATCTTGAAATCAACCACAAAGAGTTGTTGATAATTAGTAAAAAAAAAATTAGGTATTTGATTTTTTTTTCTTTTGATTTATATTCTGGTGGGAGGGGGACAAACTAATCAAGCATATTGCTATATAAATGTCAGGTGGCTAGAAGTTCCATAAAGAAAAATGAAGCCAAGGATGCAAAAGACAGAGTCAGGGTGCTATTTCAGATGGGGTAGAGAGAAGGTCACCCAAGACAATGGGGATCAACATGTGAGTTCTTGAGGGAAATGTCCAAAGTAGACTGAATAGCTAAGAGCCTGTGCAAAGGCCCTGTGGTGGAAGTATATTCAGTTTGTTAGAAGATTAAGAAGGAAGCCAGTGTGGCTAGAGCTGAGTGAGCAAAGGTGGTTGGTAGATTACTCATCAAGGGAGGCAGTGGAGGGCTGTTTCCTGATGACACAGAGCCATATATACCTTGGCAAGAATTGTCAGTTTTTAAATCTCAGTTCAGTGGAGAGCCATGAAGGGTTTGGGGCAGTGGTAGGACTTGATCTATTTGACATTTGAGAAAAATCACTCTGTCTACTGCATGGGAAGTATGTTGTTAAGAGGCTGAATGGAATCAGGGACAGCAATTTACTTGTGTGATGAGGGTTCTGTTGATGAGATAGTAATCTCTATGGTCTGATGGGAATGAAGAATTTCTAAGGGTCTCAGCTGAAGAGGGATACATGTATTGGTGGTAACCTCCCAACAGGTGGATGACCAGGGCCTTTGCAGCCAGGACCTGAAGAATTAGCACAGGCAAGGACTGGAGGAAAGTGGAGTCACAAAGTTACTGGGCCTCAAACCAGTGAGTGAACAGTCCAGGCATGACACCATTAGTTATCAAGGATCCTGTAAGATCCTAAGAGGCAGCACACTCTCTGCCATGATGTCAAGTAAGAGTTATTTTGAAGCCAATACACAGTATGGGAAATCTCTGAAATACAGTATAATGCTTAAAGAAGTCAGAAGAAAATGGATGTTTCTTGTATCACCAAGATTTTCTACTATTCTTGGGGAGAGAGACTGGAAATGGAATGACATCAATTATAGAAAATGCAGAGTAGAGTTTTCTTTTGTTTACCTGAATTGTAGCAGGCAAATTTTGACCCTGATCTATTTGGCAGGGTGTCTGGGCATAGTAAGTGCTCAGTAAATGATCTTACCTTGGTTCCTGCAGCAGTAATGCAAGAATGGAATGGCAGCGGAATGACACCACTTCCCAGCACTTCCCAGGGAGCCAGTTCTTTTGTGATGTCATAACTTTCCAAATTAAGTCTTCTCAGTGTCTTCCCTAACTTCTGCCAATCGGGAGTGCCATAAGGCCTATTTATAGTTCTTCTTCCTCCTCTGAAGTTACAATGGGATGCCAGGTAAAACAAATTAGGAGGAGGAACAGTGAAATATCATTCACATCATGAGACTCATTTGTTAACATGAGCAGAGACCATCATCCTGTTACCCTCCTGCCCTGGCTACGCTCCAGGCTGTAATCACGTTCCATTGCCCCATAAATCCCCATGTGGCTTTTGCAGGAGAAGAAATTGCTGCTTTCCCATAGTTCTCCACAAGTGCTTTCTTTTTGCAGTGTTGGAATTAATACTTGGAAGAATATGGGCATTTATAACATGTTGCCAGACACCTTCCATTAGGTACACTGTTCGTTCATTTCCAAGTTGTGAAATAACCTTCTACTTCCTTGGTGAATGAGTGACCTGTCTTAGAGTCTGTCTCATTTCTGAGGGCAGGATGTTTTTTTTTTCCCCTTAATTTAAAGGTTATGTCTGTGGCTTGGGCATTAGAAACAGAAATATGTAATTTCCAAAGGACAGAAATAGGATACCAAAGCATGTAAATCAATGGTGTCCATATCTGCTGCTTTCCTCTTGGTATTTCAAGAACTTAATTTATAAACAAAAGACAGAACACCTGTGCTGTGTTGTTGAATCTTCAAAGGTCTAAAGACATTTCATTTTTAGTCACTGGTGGGTTGGTTAATGTAAGCTTGTGGCACTTACTGTAATGGATGAAATGAATCCATCCACAATGATATTTGCTTAGACGCAAGTCCCTTATTTTGATCAATAAATCTAAACAGGTACTTTCTTTTTTTATGTAGCGGTTTTTTAAAATTTTATTGGAGGATAGCTGATTTATATTGTCGTATTAGTTTCTGCTGTGCAGTAAGGTGAGTGAGTTATACATATGCATACATACACTCCTTTTTGGGTTCTTTTCCCATATAGATCACTACAGAATAATGAGTCCCCCGTGCTATACAATAGGCCCTTGTTAGTGGTCACTTTATATATACTGGTTTCTATTTGTCAATCTCAATCTCCTCATCTATCCTCCCCCTACCAGGCCTGCTAGCTATGCATTTGTTTTCTACATTTATGACTCTTTCTGTTTTATAAATAAGTTTATTTGTACCATTTTTTTTAGATTTCACATATAAGGAATATCATATGTTTTCTCTGTCTCATGTACTTCACACAATATGACAATCTCTTGGTCCATCCATGCTGCTGCAAATGACATAAATTCATCATTTTTTATGACAGAGTAATATTCCATTGTGTGTGTGTGTGTATACACCACTTCTTTTTTTTTTACCACTTCTTTTTTTATCCATTCCTCTGTCAATGGACATTTAGATTGCTTCCATGTCCTAGCTGGCTATTGTAGAAAGTGCTGTAATGAACATGGAGGCATATTATCTTTTTGAATTATGGTTTTATCCTAATATGGGCTTTCCTGGTGACTCAGAAAGTAAAGAATCCACCTGTAATGCAGGAAATCTGGGTTTGATCCCTGGGTTGGGAAGATCTCCTGGAGAAGGAAATGACTGTCCATTCCTGTATTCTTGCCTGGGAAATCATGTGGACAGAGGAGCCTAGTGGGCTGCAGTTCATGGGGTCACAAAGAGTTGGGAACTACTGAGCGACTAACACTTTCTCTGGATATATGTCCAGGAGTGGACATGCTGGATCATATGATAGCTCTGTTTTTAGTTTTTTAAGGAACCTCTGCACTGTTCTCCATAATGGTTGTACCAATTTACATTCTCACCAACAGTGTAGGAGGGTTCCCTTTTCTCCACATCCTCTCCAGGGTTTGTTGTTTGTAGATTTTTTGATGATGGCTATTCTGACTGGTGTGAGGTAGTACCATATTGTAGTTTTGATTAGCATTTCCTCTAATAATTAGTGATGTTGAGCATCTTTTCACATGCTTCTTGGCCATCTGTATGTCCTCTTTGGAGAAATGTCTATTTAGGTCTTCCACCCATTTTTGATTGGATTGTTACACACACACACACACACACACACACATACACATATATATGGCTGCATAAGCTGTTTGTATATTTTGGAGATTAATCCCTTGTGGCTTGCATTGTTTGCAAATATTCTCCCATTCTGTGGGCTTTCACTTTGTTTATGGTTTCCTTTGCTGTACAAATGCTTTTCAGTTCAATTAGGTTCCATTTGTTTATTTTTGTTTTTATTTTCATCACCTTAGGAGGTGGATCAGAAAAGATTTTCCTGAAATTTATGTCAGAGAGTGTTCTGCATGTGTTTTCCTCTAAGAGTTTTATAGTATTTGGCCTTACCTTTAGGTCTTTAATCCACTTTGAGTTTACTTTTGTATATATTGAGAGTGTTCTAATTTCATTCTTTTACATGTAGCTGTCCAGTTTTCCCAGACTGCTTATCTAAGAGACTATGTTTTCTCCGTTGTGTGTTATTGACTCCTTTGTCATAGATGAGAGTTCCTAGGTGCATGGGCTTATCTCTGGGCTTCCTGTGTTGTTCCACTGATCTATATTTCTGTTTGTGTTCCAGTACCATACTATTTTGATTGCTGTAGCCTTGTAGTATAGTCTGAAGACAGGGAACCTGGTTCCTCTGGCCCAGTTTTTTTTTTTTTATCTTTCAAGATTGTTTTGCCTCTTTGGGGTCTTTTTTTTGTTGCTATACAGATTGCAAAATTTTTTATTCCAATTCTGTGAAACATGCAGTTGGTAATTGGAGTGATTGCGACAGACACTTCCTTAATATGATTCACATAAAATTGAATTTAAGGCTTAGGTTATATTAATGGTAAATGCAGTATGGTATCCTGGATTGAATCCTATAACAGAAGGAGGACAATAATATACAAATTGGGGAAATTCAAATAAATTCTTTAGTTAATGGAAACGTTTTAATTCAAAAGTATTGTACCAATATTAACATCTTAGGTTTGTTGAAGGTAACATATTTATATAAGATGTGAACATTGTGGCAAGGTGAGTGACAGATATACAGTAACACTGTAATATCTCTACAGTTATATTGTAAATCTAAAATTATTTAGAAATAAAAATTCAAATTAAAGATAAATATAATATGGTGGGAGATGGTTTGGAGATTGTTGCTGTGCCTTTCAAATCCAGTTCTAGAGGCAGTGTCCCAGTGTACATACAACTCAATGAACAGCAACTGTGGGACAGTAGTGATGATAATGAAGTTATTAAGCCCAATTGTAAGCTGTCAATAACCCTGTGTGGTGGGTATAATTTGACCTGCACTGGATGGGTAAGGAAACAAGGTTTAGAGTAAAACATAACTCCTCTAAATCAGAAGTTTTGGTGATGGTGGATCCAGTTGTCACCTCTGCTCCTTGATATTTAACCTGCTCTCAAACAAGTAGTGGGAGGCATTCGTGTCAATTGTGGCCTTACCATTTATAACTGTGATCCTGGAAAATTCCTCATGTCCTCTGGTTCTCTGATTCTTCATTCATAAAACAAAGAGATTGGTTTAATTATGCATAAGGCTTCTTTTAGCTCTGAACTACTCTGACTTGGTGACCTAAACATAAAGTTAGTTTTAACTGAAATCTTAACATTCAACTTTTCTATCCAGTGGAATCTTTTCAAGATTTATGGAAAATTGCCCTTTGATCTGAAAGGGTGCTTATGTGACATTTAAGTTCTCATCCACATTCCTTTCTTACTCTGAGTCATCCTTCTTCAGTTCAGTTCAGTTGCTTAGTTGTGTCTGACTTTTTGCGATCCCATGGACAGAAGCAAGCCAGACTTCCTTGTGCATCACCAACTTTCAGAGCTTGCTCAAACTCATGTCCATCAAGTTGGTGATGCCATCCAAACATCTCATCCTCTGTCATTCCCTTCTCCTCCTGCCCTCAATCTTTCCCAGCATCAGGGTCTTTTCAAATGAGTCAGCTCTTCGCATCAGGTGTGCAAAATATTGGAGTTTCAGCTTCAACATCAGATCTTCCTAAAGATCAGGACTGATCTTTAGGATGGACTGGTTGGATCTCCTTGCAATCCAAGGGACTTTCAAGAGTCTTCTCCAACAGCACGGTTCAAAAGCATCAATTTTTTGGCACTCAGCTTTCTTCATAGTCTAGTTCTCACATCCATACATAACTACTGGAAAAACCATTGCTTTGACTAGATGGACCTTTGTCAGCAAAGTAATGTCTCTCTTTTTTAATATGCTGTCTAGGTTTGTCATAGCTTCTTCCAAGAAGCAAGTGTCTTTTAATTTCATGACTACATTCACCATCTGCAGTGATTTTGGAAACGAAGTCTCTCACTGTTTTCATTGTTTCCCTATCTATTTGCCATAAAGTGACAGGACCAGATGCCATGATCTTTGTTTTTTGAATGTTGAGTTTTAAGCCAACTTTTTCATTTTCTTTAACTTTCATCAATAGGCTGTTTAGTTCTTCGCTTTCTGCAATAAGGGTGATGTCATCTGCGTATCTGAGGTCATTGATATTTCTCCTGGCAATCTTGATTCCAGCTTGTGCTTCATCCAGCCCAGCATTTCGCATGATGTACTCTGCATATAAGTTAAATAAGCAGGGTGACAATATATAGCCTTGAGGTACTCCTTTCCCAATTTGGAACCAGTCTGTTCCATATCCAGTTCTAACTGTTGCTTCTTGACCTGCATACAGATTTTTCAGGAGGCAGGTAAGCTATTCTGTTATTCCCATCTCTTTATCTAATCCTCCTTGTCTCTGGCTAAACATTTCCCAACCCCAGGAAGTATGAACGCTTGTAAGAGAAATCTTATCATAAATAATAGTGTTTTTTAACAGAGATTTGTATATGTTTTGTTGTTGTTCATACACTAATTGTCTGACCCTGGTCCATGTTTATTTTTATCTTAATACATATTATTAACAGTGCAGGAATGAAGAGAGTGATAAGCTATTCTGAAATTTGTTTCCTATCATAGGTTGGTTTATAAGAGTAAAATCACTATTACCAAATACTGTATGATTAATAAAATAATTTCTAATTCATGGATTAATATGAATTTAATACTGTTTGTTTAATTTTAAATATCACTTAAATAAAATTAGCTGATTTAAAAATATCTGACATAGGTAAATCAACATTAAGCCAAATAGAAAAAGTTAATAATAAAAATGGAAATTTCTGAACCTCGGAAGAAATTTAGCAAATGTGAATAGATGTTTTAAAAATTCAACATTTTAAAGCAACATATATTGCTTCATTATAACCCACTTTATCATATATCACCAAAATAAAAGGACAAAAAAGAATCATGTGTACTTGGCTAAAATATCATTTCCTGGTATGTAGTGTAAAAAATTTATTTTTAAATGGCTTTTACTAACCTTCTTTGCACGATATTGATGATAGCAATAGTGCTTCAGTGTATTGGTGCACACACAAATACACAACTTAATTTCTTTTCTTGACAAAAATAAACTAAAGAAGCAAATAAGCAGTTATTCAACTGAAAGGAATAAAATTGAAAGGAAAAATAATTGTCATTTTGCTAAATGCTGTTATAGTCAGGAAAAAGAAAGTGGATAAACTCAGTATGTATACAAGCATTTCCATTTGTTTCAGTACACAAGATTAAATTGGTGTCTTTCTATGTTATTGCTTTCATGAATAAAATCATTTTTGATTCCTCTCATTCTGTTACCCTTTTAACTACTCTTGATGCAGAAAAATCTTAGTGAAATCCTAAAATTTCCTATACCATGTTAAATATATATATGTATTTCCTTTACTTTAGAATAATGAGATAATACCTTCTTTTATAGTTAACTTGACCTTTAGTTATTATCCTTTTCGTAGTGAGTTTTATGAAAACACTGTCTATAGTTTTTTAATGATGGTCAATCATATGGAAAATTAAGTTCGTTGTATTGCACCTGCAATTACTAGTTCTGTGACTTTGCTAAGTCAGGAAACCTCGTTGAGTTGCAGTTTTTTGTGCATACAAGAAGCCTGATTATTTTTTCTTCATTTATATCAGAGGTTTAATGGATTAGAATGCCCATTGAGAAGTGTACAGAGCTGCATTTTGGTAGTTAAAACAGTTTAGTCCTTCATTTTTTATTGAGTGCTTAGATAGTATGCTAGCTGCTGAGTTCATGGTGCCTCCATGAGCAAGGCAGAAAAAACAATCTGTACTCAAGGGGTTGAAATTTTAATTGGATAAGGTAACCAATGAAAAGTCAAATAAGATATGATTTGACTTTGATTGCAGGAAGACTCTTTGAGAAAGTAATCTGTGAGTTAAGAGCCACAGCAAAGGGGATCTAAGGGAGGAACATTCCAATGGAGAAACAAGCAACATTGAAGGAACAACCAACTGGAAGGTCCCTGTATGTAGAGCATGATGAACTTCGAGGAAGAGAGATAAAAGATGGAGTGAGAGGGAGGGACAGGGGGCAGATCATATGGGGCCATCTATACCATAGTCTTCTGGAATATTAAATAAGCTTTATGATTAAGAATTGGAGTTATTCCATAAAAGTTCCCAAAAGCAAAGTTCAGAGATTACTCCTCTGAGGAAATTGGCTCTCTTGGTTTGTTTAAGAATTACTTTGTTAGCATTTTCTTTCACAGTGGCCACAAAGTTAGCGGTAGGATCTGTAGATGAAAGTAGAAATATTGAAAGACAAATATATGACGTCTTCCTGATTCTTCTCATATTTCATTGTCGATGATCTCAATTGCTATTTCTAACTCCCGAACATCTCTTTGATCTATCCTACTGTCTTCCTTTGCAGTGCTGGTATTTTTGGTCCAAGCTGTCATCATTTCTCTCCTGGGTGATTAAACAGACTCTGGAGTTGCACTTTGCCATGTGTCCTCTAGAATCAGATCATGTCATGCCATTGTCTTCTCCTTTCATCCATGCCCACCCCACCCTCAGTTACTGAAAATCCTTCTGTATTTTCCTATTACTAATTAAAGTCTGAATGTTTTTTCGGTAAAACACACGGCAATTCCTTTTTCCTCATTTACCTTCAGATTCATTGCCACAGACCGCTAAATATTCTGTGTAGGATCTTTATGCTCTTCTGTAAATTGCATACTCTGTCCATCCCACCTTCCCCTACACTTCTGCATACATTCTTTCCTCCACCTAGAATGATTTGTGAATGTTCTCTCTTCTCTCAAAACTCTGTTTCTCTATGTTTCTGAGATCTCATGTGAAAGCAATCAAAATACCCTTGTCATTCAGTTAACTTTATTTTGCCAACTACATACAACCGTGTCTCTCAAGGTCACGGACTCTGTCCTACTTGATTTATCAGGTGGTAAGAAAGGGCATTTCTTGTGAATGGAGGAATGAATAAAAGTAGCTGACTAGGGTGGGCATAGCAGAAGAGTTAGAGTGATTCTGGGTTGGCAGCATAGGTATCATTCTGAACAAAGAGATAATATGAAAACATGATTGTCAAACACTATCACTCAGGACGTCATAATATTGGCAGTTGCATATGTGTGTGGCATGAAGAAGTCAAAAACTTCATGGCTTTTCATCAGAAGGTTCCAGAAGGGCATTGATAATTGTTGAGGCTGTTAAGAATAGAATCGCCAGTCCAGGTTCGATGCATGAGACAGGGTGCTCGAGGCTGGTGCACTCGGATGACCCAGAGGGATGGGATGGGGAGGGAGGTGGGAGGGGGGGTTCAGGATAGGGAACACATGTACACCCGTGGCTGATTCATGTCCATGTATGGCAAAACCAATACAATATTGTAAAGAAAATAAAATAAAAATAAAAAATAATAGTAAATTAAATAGTAAAAATTCAACTGAAGAAATAGAGAAAAAACAGGTGCATCTGGTTTTTTTTTTTTTATTTGAATGTAATTGATTTAGGATTTTTTTTGCTTATTTATCACTTCTAGCAAAAGCTGAGAATTACTGTAGCAGAGATAAAGATGACTTTTTTAATCCTTAAAATATAAGTAAGTAAATACAAATAGTTATTCTAACAAAAAAATACAATGCTGTGTTAGTTTCAGGTGTACAACAAAGTGATTCAGATATATATCTTTATATACTTTTATATATATGATTTTTCATGGTGGCTCAGTCCTAAAAAATCTACCTGTAATGCAAGAGACTTGCAGGAGACTCAAGTTTGATCCCTGGGTCAGGAAGATTCCCTGGAGAAGGAAATGGCAACCCACTCCAGTATTCATGCCTGGAAAATCCCATGGACAGGGAAACCTGGCAGGACTATGGTCCATGGTCAGAAAGAATTGATCAAAACTGAGCGACACACCACCACCAAAATACATATATATACACATATTTATATGTATGTATGAAATACATATTTATATAGATGTGTGTATGCATATATATGTGTATGTGTATGCATATGCACATGTATATACATATATATACATACACATACACACATATATATATTTTATATTTGTTTCCTCTATAGGTTATTGCAAGGTATTGAATATAGTTCCCTACAGTGGCTCTTATTTTGAGGGCATGCTATTCAGAAAAAATATTTTGTGTATTTTAATATCAGCAACTCTACTAGTTTTTTTTATTACCAATATAGTTTTCTTTCTGTTCACACAAGGCCAGTCTTGATCAATTATCTCCCTGTCCTCCTGCAACGGATATTATCCAAAGATACAATAATTAACATAGGAAAATGTACCACTCTAAGAGGCTGTGACTTGGTGGAAAGTAAAGAACAGCAAGGAGTTTCTGGTTTTAATTTATCTTTTGAAAAATAGATAGGGAGTCAGTAACTACTTGTGCAGAAAAGAAAAATGGAAATATGCTCCAAGTAAATTTACTTGGAAGTCATGGCTCAGAAAGATGGGCTGTTATTTAGACTCCCTATGAATTTCAATTAATATAATTTTGATGATGGTAATCAATAATGAGGAAAGTAAATTAAATTATATGTTAAGGATACAAAATGACTGTTCTCTCACTTTGAAGAGCAAAGATTTGTGTTCATTTCAGATAGACACATCTTTACCTAAATAAACATTCATTGTAGCTATTTTCTAGTGAATCATTTGTGTTGTTTTTTTAAATAAGTAAAAAAAAAAAGTTATTTACTGGCATAGTATAAGTAGAGTTGCTGTTGGGTGCCAAATGAACCACTTTCAGAAAGCTGGTCCCAGCCTTTTCAATATGTGTTGGTTTTAGCTTTGTGTGCTGGAGTAGGCATTTCAGTTAGTAACCTTGCATTGGGTGGGTTTTGGCTGTCAGCTCAGCCAGCATTTGGTAGCAGCATGGCTGAATCTACTGAATTGTGGACTGGGTATGTCATTGTGCATTCTCCTGTTTTATCAACTCCAGCCAGGCCAAACTGTCTAGTTTTAATATTTTAACATGCTAAAATTATTTCTATGGACAAAGGGCATGGAGTTGTTTACTTATGTAGCCTTTGTTTAAATAGCAATATACTGTGGATATGAAGAATGGGAAGAAAAATAGGTTAGGAACATATCAAATGAAAATCTTATGCTATTTTTTTAAGTGCCAAGAGATAAAGAATGTTTCAGACATAAAAAGACAATTTCTTTCTATACTACATCAAGCTGTGTTCCATTTTTGAAATCCTAATTTCAAACTAGTTCTAATGTTTTAGTTGTTTGTGTGTGTGTGTGTGTTTAAGAAATGATGTGTGTTATTTTTGTTAACTTTGATGGGGGTGGGTAGCTCAATGTGTTTATCCTTCAAGACCCAGAAATACCTTACATGCCATGAAAGCCATGATTATTGTGACTGATTTCGTAAAGCTTTAAAAAATCTGGGAGATTTCTTCATTCTGTATTTTAGGCTGCAAAAGATGCTAGCAATAGATTTTATAATTATATGTGAAAAATGTTGATTGTGGTGTTTTTCCAGTCTAAATATGTCTGTGTTCAAAAAAAATAAAACATTATTTCTCCTTCAGTTTCCTTTTCTCTTTATTTGCTTTCAGCTTGAGATAATTACAAGGTGACATATTGTCAGGGATGAGGCTTAAAAAAAAAAATAGTGGGACCTCTAATTTCTTCCTATAAACAATGATACATGCTACAAATAGATGTTTGAATGTCAACTCTGAAACAAACAAAAAGGAATGGATCCTAAAAATCTTTTAACTTGTGGAGATATTTTTAATGAAATATACCTTGATTGTCTGGAAGGTGGCCTTGCGATCTAATTGAGCTAGAGAAATTGCCAGTGTAAACACAGAAAGAGAATCACTGCTCGATCATTAAGTTCTCCAGAGGGTAATGATACACCAGTTATCCAGGGAGTTTGTTGAATCAAATTTATTAAGGTACAATTTATGTACAATGCGCTGCTTCCATTTTAAGTGTACAGTTCAATTTTGACAGACGTATATGTAAATGAGATGACCACTGTCAGCATCAGGACAGAGAACTTTTCCAGCCCTCCCCACAGATTTTCTCAAGCCATTTTGTAGGCTCTTCCTCTCCCCCAAAGGTCCCTTCCAGTCATAGGCACCAGTGATCTGCTTTTCCTCTTTGTATACAATAGCTTAGTTTGACAGAGTAGTCTTTTTTTAATTAAACTCTTCATTTTGAAGTAATTGTAGATATACATGAAATTATAAGAAATAATACTGAGACAGTCCCACATACCTTTAAATCCATTTCCCATGATGGTAGTATCTTGCCAGACTGTAATATAATGCCACAAACAAGCTCCAATATTTTGGCCACCTGATGTGAAGAACCAACTCATTGGAAATGACCCTGATGCTGAGAAAGATTTAAAGCAAGAAGAGCAGATTGTGGCAGAGAATGAGATGGTTAGATAGCATCAGTGACTCAATGGACAAGAGTTTGAGCAAACTTGGGAGATGTGAAAGATAGGGAA
Organism: Cervus canadensis; assembly: GCF_019320065.1. Classification (NCBI taxonomy): domain Eukaryota; kingdom Metazoa; phylum Chordata; class Mammalia; order Artiodactyla; family Cervidae; genus Cervus; species Cervus canadensis. The sequence goes on along the minus strand of NC_057389.1, from coordinate 41,734,934 downwards.
GTCTGGCCTGCTGCCATTCATGGGGTCGCAGAGTCAACACAACTTAGCGACTGAACAACAGCAACATTGAAAGAGTAAGGATACAGAGCACTGAATGACAAGGATCCCTCCTGTTGCCCTTTTATAGCCATGGTCACTTCATTCCTGCCCCCGTTCTCTACTTAACGCTGAAAACCACAGTCCTTCTTCATGTTATGTAAAAACCTAAGTGGGAAAAGAATTGGAAAAAGATAGATGTATATGCATAACTGAATCACTTTGCTATACAACTGAAATTAACACAACATTGTTAATCAACTATATTCCAATTTGTTGTTCAGTCCCTCAGTCGTGTCTAGCTCTTTACGACCACCTCTTGGACTGGCCAGGCCAGTCCAGCACTGCAGGCCAGGCAGGCTTCCCTGTCCTTCACCATCTCCTGGAGTTTGCAAAAACTCATGTCCCATTGAGTTGGTGATGTCGTTAAACCATCTCATCCTTTGTCATCTCCTTCTCCTCCCACCTTCAATCTTCCCTGTTATTGGAGTCTTTTCCAGTGAGTCGGCACTTTGCAGCAAGTGGCCAAAGAATTGGAGCTTCAGTTTCAGCTGCAGGCCCTCCAATGAATATTCAGGATTGGTTTCCTTTAGGATTGACTGGTTTGATCTCCTCACAATCCAAGGGACTCTCGGGAGTCTTCTCCAACACCACATTCAAAAGCATCAATTATTTAACTCTTAGTCTTCTTTATGGTCCAACTCTCACATCTGTACATGACTGCTAGAAAAACCATAGCTTTGATTATACAGACATTTGTTGGCAAAGTAATGTCTCTGCTTTTTAATACGCTGTCTATGTTAGTCATAGCTTTTCTTTGAAGGAGCAGCATCTTTTAATTTCATGGCTGCAGTCACCATCTGCGGTGATTTTGGAGCCCAAGTAAAGTCTGTCACTGTATTGATTGTTTTCCCATCTATTTGCCATGAATTGATGGGACTCGATGCCATGATCTTTGTTTTTTGAATGTTGAGTTTTAAGCAACTTTTACACTCTCCTCTTTCACTTTCATTGAGAGGCTCTTTAGCTCATCTTCACTTTCTGCCACAATGATCGTGTCATCTACATGTCTGAGATTTTTGATGTTTCTCCTGGCAACCTTGTTTTCGGCCTGTGCTTCATCCATTCCAGATTTTCACATGATGTGCTCTGTGTATAAATTAAAGAATCAGTATGACAGTTTTCAGCCTTGACAATACTCACTTCTTTCCCGAATTTGAACCAGTCTGTTGTTCTGTGTCCGATTCCTAACTGTTGCTTCTTTACCTGCATACATGTTTCTCAGGAGACTGGTAAGGTGATCTGGTATTCCTATCTTTTAAGAATTTTCCACAGTTTGTTGTGATCCACACAGTCAAAGGCTTAAGCATAGTCAATGAAGCAGAAGTAGATTTTTTTTTTGAATTCTCTTGCTTTTTCTAAGACGCAATGTGTGTGGGCAATTTGATCTCTCATTCCTCTGGCTTTTCTAAATTCAGCTTGTACATCTCGGTTCCCATACTGTTTAAGCCTAGCTTGGAGGATATTGAGCATTACTTTGCTAGCATGTGAAATGAGTGCAATTGTGTGGGAGTTTGAACATTCTTTTGGCATTGCCCTTCTTTGGGATTAGAATGAAAACTGACCTTTTTTAGTCCTGTGCCCTCTGCTGGGTTTTTCTAATTTGCTGGCATGTTGAGTGTAGCACTTTAACAGCATCAACTTTTAGGATTTGAAATAGCTCAGCTGGAATGCCATCACCTCCACCTGCTTTGTTCGTAATGATGCTTCCTAGGGCCCAATTGGCTTCACACCCCACACTTGATATCTCACTTGTGGTGAGTGATCTCGCCATGGCGGTCATCTGGGTCATTAAAGTCTTTTTTGTGTAGTTCTTCTGTTTATTCTTGCCACTTCTTCTTCACCTCTTCTGCTTCTGTTAGGTCCATACCATTTCTGTCCTTTATTGTGCCCATCTTTGCATGAAATATACTCTTGGTATCTCTAATTTTCTTGAAGAGATCTCTAGTCTTCCCATTCTGTTGTTTTCCTCTGTTTCTAACTGAGGAAGGCTTTCTTATCTCTCCTTGCTATTCTTTGGATATTGGCATTCAGATGGGTTTGTCTTTCCTTTTCTCCTTTGCCTTTCACTTCTCTTGTCAACTATTTGTAAGGTCTCCTCAGACAACATTTTGCCTCTTTCCATTTCTTTTTCTTGGCGATGGTTTTGATTACTGCCTCCTGTACAATGTCATGAACTTCCATCCATAGTTCTTCAGGCACTTTGTCTATCAGATCTAATTCCTTGAATCTATTTGTCACACCCATTGTATAATTTAAGGAATTTGATTTAGGTCATACCTGAATGTTCATGGATTTTCCTACTTTTTTCAATTTAAGTCTGAATTTTGTAATAAGGAGTTCATGATCTTAGCCACAGTCAGCTCCTGGTCTTGTTTTTGCTGACTGTATAGAGCTTCTGCATCTTTGGCTGCAAAGAATATAATCAATCTGATTTCAGTATTGACCATCTGGTGATGTCTAGGTAGAGTCTTCTCTTGTGTTGTTGGAAGAGGGTGTTTGCCATGACCAGTGTGTTCTCTTGGCAAAACTCTGTTAGCCTTTACCCTGCTTGATTTTGTACACCAAGGCCAAACTTGCCTGTTACTCCAGGTATCTCCTGACTTCCTACTTTTGCATTCCAGTCCCCTGTAGTGAAAAGGACATCTTTTATGGGTGTTAGTTCTAGAAGGTCTTGTAGGTCTTCATAGAACCATTCAACTTCAGCTTCTTCAGCATTACTGATTGGGGCATAGACTTGGACTTTGAGGGCTACTCCATCCCTTCTAAGGGATTCTTGCTGACAGTAGTAGATATAAAGATTATCTGAATTAAATTTGCCCATTGCTGTCCATTTTAGTTCGTTGATTTCCAATATGTCGATGTTCACTCTTGCCATCTCCTGTTTGACCACTTCCAATTTGCCTTAGTTCCTGAACCTAACATTCCAAGTTCCTATGCAATATTGTTCTTCACAGCATCAGACTTTACTTTCGCCACCAGACACATCCACATCTGAGTGTCATTTACTCTTTGGCTTAGCTTCTTCATTCCTGCTGGAGCTATTTCTCTGCTCTACTCCATTAGCATATTGGGCACTTACCAACCTGAGGAGTTCATCTTTCAGTATCATATCTTTTTGCCTTTTCAATCTGTTACTTGGGGTTCTCAAGGCAAGAATGCTGGTGGTAAAGAACACACCTGCCAGTGAAGTCAATGTAAGAGATGGGGGTTTGATCCCTGGGTTGGGAAGGTCACCTGGAGGAGGGCATGGCAACCCACTCCAGTATTCTTACCTGGAGAATCCCCATGGACAGAGGAACCTGGTGGGCTATAATAAAGAGTCAGACATAACTGAAGCAACTTAGCATACTCCAGCATAAAAAGTTTTAAAAAAAATGAAAAGGAATAACATATACATGCAACATCATGGATGAATTTTCATAGAGTTATGCTGACTGAAAAAAAAAAAGCCATTCCTCAAACATTCTTTACGATTCTATTTATATAATATCTATGAAATGGCAAAAGGTGTAGCCTTTTAAGTATGCTTAAAAGATATACAAGATGTTGACTAATTTGACAAGATATAGAGAAAAGGAATGGCATTAACGGTGGGGAGGGCTTAGCATGTGTACTGAAACAAATGGAAATGCTTCTATATCAGTAGTTTATTATTTATATAGGTAAATGATAAATGTTGCTCATCGGAGCCTTAGTTTTCCTCTTCTACAGCATGCTGGGGAAACTAATATGTGCAAAATACTTAGCAAATGACAAGTCATATACATGTTTAATAAATGGTAATCGTTTTTATGACAGTTTGGTGGTATTAGCAGAGATTAGAACCCATACATAATTAAACTTATTAGCGATTGCCAATATCCATATGCTGTTTGAGTTTCTAGAAATGTCTAAAATTTCATACTGTTTCCCAAAAGGTGCAGTGCTGAATCACTTTTTTAGAAGTGAATAACTTAAGGCCAAATCTCAGTCTAAGGCTGATAAATAACAAAATTTCAGAATCAAAATAGCAAAAAATTTGTTTGCATGTGACTAACAATATCATTTCCCACTGCCATCATCCTTCTGATATTATTTTTAGCACAGGTAGAAGCTTATGTACTATATATACTTTGTGTGGTTTATAAAATGTTAACTACTAATGTTTTAATATTTACTTTTGCACTTTAAATATGCATGTATATACATATAGATTTTTGAACAAAAAGGATATTTTCCCATTTGGGCCATCTTTTTTTTTTCTTTATTTTAAACTTAATGTACTGTTACCCTAGTTGGCAATTAAAATAGCTGTATTTATCCATTCCTCTATTGCTAGGTATTATTTTATTTCTCCTTTTTAACTATTAACAGTGTTTCATTAAATCTTATTGTACATACATCATTGTTTGCTTATTAAATCTGATACCTAAAAACATCATTTCTAAAAATTATCTTGCAGTCAAATGATGTGCGTTTGATGAGTTTTAATGAGTGTTCATAATTTGCCCTCCATAACGATTGTGAAAGTTATTCTCTCCTCTCTACCCCAGTGGATGTGTATTAGTAAGTTACTGATTTTCCAGCTTTTTCACTTGATTCTTCAGTTGCTATATGCAAGCATAGTAAAAAAAAAAAAAAAAAAATGAGAGGGTATATTCTTTCTGAGAGGATAGTAAAAGAGATATCCAGATATTTGGGTTGGAAATGAAGAAATTTTCTTGCCATATGATCTTTAAAGAGTCAGTTAAATACAATGTTCCTCAGTTTTCACCTCTATGAATATATTCCAGCTCCTCTCCTAAAAGTTATATTCCAACTCATCTTCTAAAAAAGTATTTGCTAGTGATGGATACAAACTCTTAAACTACAAAGAGATTTTCCTTAATATTATTAAAAATATATAGAAAAGCTATAAACAAACTATCACAAATGTAACACTTAAAGGTGAACTATTGAAAGCTTTTACTTAAGATAGGGAATGAGGTAAGCATGCTAGCTATTACTGTTATGTTTAAATATTGTGCCATTCGTCCTAGCCAGAGCAATGAAACAATGATTCAAAATAGAAAACATAAGGACTGGAAAACAAAAGATAAACTTGTCTTCATTCACAGCATGATTGTGGATTTGAAAAATCAATAAAGAATCCATAGACAAACTCTTATAATTACTAAGTGATTTAGTGAGATTACTAGGTATGTGATTAATATTTACACCCATGACAAGCATTTAGAAAAATAATTTCAAAGATACCACTAGGATGATACCAGGAAAAAAAAAAATGTAATCAGGAATAAAGCTAAGGAAAGAAATACATGATCTTGCTGCTAAAAAGTCTGAAATGTTACTTGGAAACATTAAGGAAGCTCTAACTAGAAGACTATACCTTGTTCACGGACTGGAAAACTTGATGTTGTAAAGATGTTAATTCCCAAGTTGCCCCATAGTTTAAAAAAAAAAAATCCAGATTTGGGTAAAGAGATATTTTATTCAAAGGGATCATTAACATGAATGGAAAACTATTGTAGTAAGGAAAGCGGTACTGTTGCAAGCAGGACATCACCTTGACCACAATATCTACATGTGTCTGAAAAGTCAGGCAGGAAAATGCTTTTTTTTTTTTTTTTTTGTAGGCAAAACTAGAAAGGACTTGGTGTGGGGGGAGTGGGGCAGGCAGGTAAGGTGAGCAAAGTAGCATCCTCAGATAGTTGTTCAGGGAAGGATTTTCTGTGTAAACAGTTGATTCCTGGAAAAGGGACCCTTTGTTCTGTACTCAAATATTTGCTTAGCCAAGGGACAAGTCAAAATTCAGGAGTCTGTGGGGAGGAGAAAAGCTTGACTAAAGTTTAGTTCAGTCAAGTTAGCAGGCAGGCATTTTGTTTAGATTAGTCAATGAGTGTAAAGATACTAGGGCTTCCTTGGTGGCAGAGGGTATAGAATCTGCCGCAATGCAGGATACCTGGGTTAGATCCTAGGGTTGGAAAGATCCCCCGGAGAAAGGAATGGCTTACTCACTGTAGTTTTCTTGGCTGGAGGATTCCAGGGCAGAGGAGCCTGTTGGGCTACAGTCCATGGTGTCACAAAGAGTCAGGTACGACTAAGCAACTAACACAAAGAGATCGGCAAATCATTTCTGAAGCAACAAATGGAAGTTTGGGGGATCTTTATCTGGGTTTGTCATAGATAAGTATGGCCACCTGTGAATCATTAAGCCATGTAATGAAGGGTAGTTCTTTGCAGGAAGCTCTTTCCTGGAACACAGAAGATTGGAGATTTCTTGACTTTTCTCGTTCGGAAGTG